>NC_061830.1:1614790-1622290 GCF_019202785.1 Penaeus chinensis
AGTTATTGATGTTATGATTATTAAATTGTTATTAATATCTTGGCAACATTTCAGACAATGAAATAATACAAAAGACACTTTCCAAAAGTCAAGGAAAAGGGTAAACAGGTGAGATAGGTAGGACTAATAACTGACTCATTAGTGATTAAGCACTTGTAGAGCCATCTATGTTTAAATGCAATATATAAGCTTATATTACAGTGGGCATGGTATGTATTCTTGCCATCCGTGCTGACTGGGTTAACTTCTACAATGCTCTCCTAGAAGACACACACATACACATCGTGACATTTGTCTGATGATAACTAAGAGTCACTTCTTTCATTTCTGTCGTTGATAGAGCCTGTATCAGGATTATGCAGGCGGGATGACTATTAACAAGGGATTGGATAAGGGAGAGTGGTCGTGATCATGGGCGTGAAATATCGAAGTATGCATTGTTTCTTTTTTTTTTTTATTATTGTTTTTATTATCGTTATTATCATTAATATCATTATTATTATTATTATTATTATTATTATTATTATTATTATTATTATTATTATTATCTTCAGCTTGATTTAATTTGTCTCCGTTTCTCTCTCTCTCATTATCATTCTCTCTCTCTCTCTCTCTCTCTCTCTCTCTCTCTCTATATATATATATATATATATATATATATATATATATATATATATAAATATATATATATTTATATACCTATCTCTCCACGGACACACACATACATGTATATATATAAGATATATACACATACATACATATGCACATCTACATATACACTTATAACAAATATATAAATACGTACATATAAACTCCATACTAGCGGAAAGCTGCCCTGGGCGGACGCGGCGCAGGTCGGTCTAAGCAGCGTCCCTCCCAAGATCCTTTTGTCTCTCCTTGACACGCCTGGAATCACGCTCCTGTTCTTCCTCGCATTTCAAGATTACATTTGAGAATATGTACGTATAAAAATGTGAAATGGGAAGGGAAGGGAGTGTGCGAATATGCATGCGGATGTGCATATACACACAGCGACGTAGTTATACAAAGACATACAGTTATATATGTAGTATATGTATAGATAAATTCAAGCTTCAGTGATTGGAAACGGCGCTGAGTCAGTCCCAGGATAGGTGGAACTGTTCCTCCCTGTTTTGTATCAGTACAAATATACTCCACGTGTTTCCGTTGTCTTTCAGACTCCAGTGAAAGATTTTGACTGGAAGCAGCTAAACGACAGCCATACATGGCTATCATCTTTGCTCAAAGACACGGCTAATCCTGTACAGACATTATTCTTATGAAGTGCAGTATTCAGTATATAGTGCAAGGTCGTGTGTTCACCGTAAAGTGCAATGCAGCGTCATAAAGTGTTACTGACGGTTATTGAATGTAACCGTCCGAACGCAGCGAGACAACCACGCATCTGTGACGCCACTGACTGAGGGAGCTCGCTTTCCAGCCGCCATTCCGGCGCCAGCGCACGTACACACGCATGTGCACTGCTGCGCTGACGCCTGTGACTCAGGCATTGCATTCTGTTTTTAATGCAGTGTCATAAACACATCATGATGTCTACCAGGAGCAAGAAGCACACGTACACAGATATAGACCTTCACAAAACACACACACACACACCTTTACTTTCTCCTTTACCATACCCAAATTTATATTTAGCAATAATAATGAGGATGATGATGATGATAGTAAAGATGATGATGATGGTGATGGTAGTAATGATGATGATGATGAAAGAAAGACAAACTTACCATAGAAATATCTTTAATAATCTCGCACGAAAAACAAAAATAAACATAATCTTACAACAATAGATCCTTACCAAAAACAAAACCCAAATACAATTTAACAACAAAAGCATCCTTAACAATCTCAGAAAAAGTACAATCAAAATATCCTTACCAATCACACAGGGAAAAACAAACAAACCATTCTAACAAAAACAAGAACAAAAACGTAGCTCTCAACACCTGTTCCAGTTCCTCGCTTTAACACTCTCTTCTCCTCCTTTTTCGTCTCACCACTACGCCAAAATATTCATGAAAATACGACAGACAGATATTGGGGCGGGCGGGGCGGGGGGGGGGGGGGTGTCAAGGCGAAGAAAGTATGACAAGAACCTGTTGTCTTATTCCTGTGTGAAATTGTTATCTGTTTTCTTTTTATTCTTTTTTCGTTTGTTTGCTGTTTTTGTTATCTTAATTGTTCTTGTCTTTGTTATATTTTTTTTGTTTTTTGTTTGCTCTTTTTGTTGTTATAATTGTTCTTGTCTTTCCTGTAATTACTTTTGTTGTTGTATTGTTATTGTTGTTATTGTTTATGCTGTTTTTTTCTGAAATGCGACTAATAAAAATTTCAGTTATTTTAACATTATTATTATTATTTTATTATTTTTTTGATGATGGCGATGGTAGTAATGATAATGATAATAAATAGAATAATAATAATGAAAATAATAATGATAATAACAATAACAATAGTAATGATAATAACAATAATAATGATAATAAATAGAATAAACACAAAAAATGTAATAATAATAATAATAATAATAATAATAATAATAATATTTATAATGATAATAATAATAGAAATAATAATAATAATAATAATAATAATAATAATAATAATAACAATAATAATAATAATGATGATGATGATGATAATGACGATGGTGAAGATGATGATGATACTGATGATGATAATAACAATAATCACAATATTATTAATAGACATAATGATAACAGTAATGAAATAAAGTAATAATAATAATAAAAATAGTAATAATAATGATAGTAATGATATTAATAATAAACATAACAGTGATAATAAACATATTAGTGATGATAAACATAATAATCATAGTAGTAATAATGATAACAATAATAATAATAAAAAATAATAATGATAATAAACAAAATGATAACATAATGATAATGATAATAATAATAGCATTAATAAACATAATATTTACAATAATAATAATGATGATGATGATGATAATAATAATGATTATTTTTTATTGTGTGATATATGTTTATCATCTCTTCCTTTTTTCCTCTTCCTCTTTATTCTTGTTCTTTATCTTGTTTTCCCCTCCCCTTTCTCCTCCTTCACCTCCTTTTTCTTCTTCTTTTCCTATTCTCTTTCTTATCCCCTTTCCTTTCCTCAGGGAGAAACAGCAAGGAATCAAAAAGCTTAACTGTGATGGCGGATTTGACTTGATCTCAGATAAAGTGAAGATAAAGTTTTTTAAGTGTTATGCTTAAACCGAATATATCTGTAAGTGCATGTGTATACTCTTTTACGCGCAGAATGTAAAATAACTCTACTCGGAGTATAACACGATATTAATAAATCAATACAATATACACTGAATATTATAAAATCAAGGCAGACCACAGGTGAAGTAAATGTGGATACGCATCCGCCATAATTAGTGAATGCATGTATCTGCATTTTTCTCTCCTGGTATTTATATATGTGTGTGTGCATATATATGCATGTATATGTACTTATATACAAGTGTGTATATATATATCCATAAATATAAATATACATATACACATATAGACGTATATATACATTTATACATATATATATATATATATATATATATATATATATATATATATATATATGCATACATAACCGTATGTATATGTACATGTATATCAACCAAAGCACCGAAATGTACAGATATTCCACTCGGTGTCCAATAGAGACGTAAAGCCAAGTTTTCCTTTCCTGATGGCTCATCAAGATTTTCTTCTAAACATTTTCTCGATAGAGAATGTACACGAAGATTGAGCTTCATAACTTGAGATTACTGATGAGTAGGCGGGCGGATTGCACGATGGGTCTAGAAGTTCCATATGCAACCGAACTGCGTTTTCAATGTTAGGTGCTACTTTTAGAAAAGAAAAGAAAAAGTTTTATGTGTTCGTACACAAATAAACACAGACTTACACTGCACACACATACACATACACATACAACATACACACACACGCACACGTAAACGCACTCGCACACAACTCCCTACCCTTTAATAATATATAAACAACGCTGCCAACAGATTACAATCTCTCTCTTTCTCTTTCTCCCTCCCTCCCTCTCCCTCCTTCCCTCCTCTCTCTCTCTCTCTATCACTCTCTTTTACTCATAACTCGAAAATAATCTCTGACCTCCGCTTCGAGCACCTCTGCACAAGGAAGGCACAGGACAAACACCGAATTACACCGGCGTAAGTGTGGTAATTACACCGGCGTAACTAGATTGTAATTTGTGATAATATGCAAATGATAATTATAGTTTAAATGATATGGTAACTGTTCCTTTGTTGTTATGAAACTGTACCGTATGACTCACTAATGAAAACGTGTAGTGGAAACCTTCAGGACACTCCGACCAAGAGTTTTCCTTTTTAAATTACTATGTTATTGCTTAAGCGTGTAAATTACCTATATAGGGATAAGCTACCAACATCCACATGAGCCCACGGAGAAAGTTAAAGGCGTCCCAGTGAATGTCAGTCTATTTAGAGGAAAACTTAACCCTATGCAGCATTGACCGAGTAGGTGTGTGAATTCATTCATTCATTTGAGATTTGCGAAGTTCTAGCTTCGCCCGGGCCTTCCATATATGACCCGGCCTGTGTCAGCTACTTATGGATGTCTCGTTTGGTTTTCTGACGTTCGGTGTTTACCGTGGCGGTGGGATTGGCAGCAGGCGCTCCTGTCGCCATGATGTAACTATACCGCATAATCTCTTTACCAGGGTGTGTGAAGTCCGATATGCGAAGCCGAGCCTCGTACGGGTTATGTCCATGAGGGGAGCCCAGCCTATGTCGACTCGCTAACGTGTGTCAGCTGGTGCTGACTCGGCTGAGCTTAGTCCTTATCCGCCGTAGTGCAGAGCCACAGCAGTAACCTTCAGGCGACAATTGCAACTTCTGGCGCTGTGGGGGGCGCGAACCGCCGACCGCTCGGATGAGAGGCCGACACGTTAGCATTGTATTACCCCAGTGAGTAGTTAGTTTACTGTATTGTGAGCGTTTTTAAGGTCAAAGACTGCTAACATATGACGTAACCGTGTGAACGGTAATCTGTATTCTCATAAGGGCATCTGTGGTCGATCTCAATTTTCTAAACCGATATTGATATGGGGTCAGCACGTTTTCCTTTTCTAGCAGCCATGTTTAACAGGTGATGGCAAGGATGTACTCTTCCCAGCGATCTTGCGCATCTTGTCCCATAACCATGCTAAAGGGGTCCCGGACTTAACTGAAGAGACTACTGTCTGCACGACGTCCTTCTAACCTTTTTAGACCACCATGGGACTGGAGATCGACGGCCATGCCCGCCACTTTGGGGAATGGATACCTCTGCTGCAAGGTGAATTCGTTTCTATCCACACGGCCTTCACCTGCAGTGTCGTCTGCAGGTGGATAGCCTGGAAGGGACTGGCATGACGTACCGTCACTGCTACTCCTCCATGAGGTCCATTATCAAAAGTCCCATAATGGGCTTCAACTTGGAATCCTCTCAGGGAAATCGGACGATTTTCCCTGGTCATGATCTCTTTTAGGCATACACAAACTGGGTTACATAAAGCTAGCAGCTATAGCATCCCTCCCATTTTGCATGAATTCCCTAACAGTTCCATTGGATCAGGATATCCAGTTCTTCAGGTTGACAGGCTACCTTTTCACAAGGTGTTTGGTTGCACTGTGGTCAAAGCTGCCCCGCACCTTCTTTAAACTTTCCCTTACCAGCGTTTTGGGAGTGCCTTTTTTGGAGGAACGCGGTTTACTTGTGGAACTGTTTTTCACAGGCTTTCTTTGGACAGGATCGGGACTGCTTTGCCTGGTCTCCCTGGTCCAAGATGAAATGAACCAGGCAGTGGGTATACCTCTCCCTATCATAAGGCTTGTGCACCAGGAGCCATTTTGTCTCACCTTTCGCTAGTGGAAGCTGCAGCCTTGGTCCTTTCGAGTTCAGGCGAGCGCTGCCCTCTTGGCGTTTCCCCCTAGGCGTTTCCCCCTCGTCGAGGGAAGGGTCCTCGTCTTCTGTGACCTCGATAACGTTAATAATTTTGAATTAGATGGATATGGTTACGTATAGAACATATGACGTGAATGCTATGCTTCATTCCTTTCTCAGCCTGTTTTATCCCTAACCGGAATGAGAGACGAGGACGAGGAAATTACGCCTGCTATTATGTTCATGAATATGATTCATTGGAGCGAAGTCTTGCTTAGTCGCTTGTGTTTCGTTTGCATTTTCTATCAATATTACTATATGTATATATGTGTATATGTTTTGATAGATAGATATATAGATATAAATATATAAATACACTGACGGACAAACAGAATCACAGAAGTAGATAGTAAGAGAGAGAGAGAGAGAGAGAGAGAGAGAGAGAGAGAGAGAGAGAGAGAGAGAGAGAGAGAGAGAGAGAGAGAGAGAGAGAGAGAGAGAGAGACTAGAGAAAGGAAGAGTAAATGGAATATGAAATAATGATGACGTATTGTGTGCATGTACCCGTTTTCCACAGAGGTTACCAGTCCCTAAATTAAACAATGAATGTCAGAGAGTAAGACAAAAGCATTACCTTCCGTGTATCCTCCAGTTTATTTCATAATTTCAGTTTTCATATAGACTTTACTTGAGAAACTGAGGATGACTGGATTTTGAATGAGAAAGAACTGTAATGTAATGATGACCTTAACAATTCAATATATTGTATAAGGAAAAATGTGGAAATGTTTAATAGTTCAATACGGTATATAGTACAGAGCATACCGATGTATCACAAAGAAAAGTAATAGAAAAAGAAATTAAAAGGTTTATTTGTGGCATATTGCAATGTGGTATGTAACATATGATATGATCATAAAGACGATGTCAACATCTCTCTATCATGATGGAAAAAAAGTACAGTTCCAGAGATCAAAGGCAGGAGTAATAAAGAATAAAATGCATCTCCCTTTTCTATAGTATTAAAAAAAAAAAAAATGCTATGGTTTATGAAGTCACCAGAAATACATAAACGCATCAGATCCTTACATAACAGAGAATTATTATAATTAGTGGATACAACATAAGTTCTCTTATAAATTACATGGTCGAGTTAATTGAATTTCCACGGGCTTCATTCTACGCCTTTGTTTTCACTTTCTCTTTGTCTTCTAGTTCTTCTAGTTTTGGTTTGTGTTGCTTATTCAGTTCTTTTCATTCTCTTTTTTTTTTTTCTTTTTCTCTTCCTCCTTGATTTTCTGATTGTATGTGTGTGTGTGTGTGTGTGTGTGTGTGTGTGTGTGTGTGTGTGTGTGTGTGTGTGTGTGTGTGTGTGTGTGTGTGTGTGTGTGTGTGTGTGCGTGAAGCAGTGAGACATCGAACCTATTAAACACACTACATACCAGTCCATATATCTATATACTCTGAAAGCTCACATGAATTGCACTTTTCCCTATTT
>NC_061830.1:1645570-1653070 GCF_019202785.1 Penaeus chinensis
CCCCCAGAATCCCGAATTCCCGAATCCCCGAATCCCCGAATCCCCGAATCCCCGAATCCCGAATCCCCGAATCCCCGAATCCCCGAATCCCCGAATCCCCGAATCCCCGAATTTCCCCGAATCCCCGAATCCCCGAATTCCCGAATCCCCGAATCCCCGAATTCCCGAATCCCCGAATCCCCGAATCCCCGAATCCCCGAATCCCCGAATCCTGCGCTGAACCTTCTTTCCTCGGAACAAGTCGATCCGGAACTTCACTTAAGTCAGTTCGTCTGGCATGATTGCACAAAGGCGCAAGCAAATGCCGTTGCAATGCTGGTTTTCGGGGGATCCTCTTCCGGTGAATGCTCGGGCGTCTTTGTACGGTGCGTGGAATAGATAAAGAGCGGTGATGAAGAAGAAGAAGAGGGAAGAGGAGAAGGAGAGGAAGAGGAGGAAGAAGAGGGAAGAGGAGAAGGAGAGGAAGAGGAGGAAGAAGAGGGAAGAGGAGAAGGAGAGGAAGAGGAGGAAGAAGAGGGAAGAGGAGAAGAAGGAATAAGATGATGATGAGGATGTGGATGAAGATGAAGGTGATGATGGTATTAATAATAATTATAATAATAATGATGATAATAATAATAATAATAATGATAATAATAATAACAATAATATAATAAAATAATAATAAAAATTTGATATAATAATATAATAAAAAAATTTAAATAATAACCTAAAAAATTAATGTAACAACAACAATATTAATAAAATAATAGGTAGATGATGAAGGGAAGTAGACAGTGATGAAGCTGAAGAAGAAAATTAATAAGAAATTAAACAGGTTTGATGTAATGTAATGATCGTAATGTAGAAGAAATTAATGAAAGGTTTGATGTACTTAATAATGGAATTTGTAAAGATGACAACATTTTGGTTCATCTTTGGGGCCTGTTTCCAAATGGGCTCAGGAACACAGATAAAGGGGTCAATTATATAATTATATATATTATATAATATATAATATATATTACTATATATATATATGTGTGTGTGTGTGTGTTGTGGGTGTGTGTGTGTGTGTGTGCGTGTTGTGTGTTTTGGTGTGTGTGTTGTGTTGTGTGTGTTGTTGTGGGTGTGTGTGTGTGTGTGTTTGTTGTGTGGTGTGTGTGTGTGTGTTTGTGTGTGTGTGTGTGTGTGTGTTGTTTGGGGGTGTGTGTGTGTGTTTGTGTGTGTTTTGTGTTTTAAATACTTTATATTTATTATTATATATTATATTATATATATATATATTATGTTATACCGAGGGCCCAAACCTTCAGTCAATGCCGACTTTGGCATTATTGTCTCTACCCACTCCCTTATAGGCGAACGAATGTGAGGAGCAAACTGTTGCCCGTGTTGCAAGCTCCCTCCCTTCACGCAGCGGACGGACCCAACGGAAGGCAAAGACCGGAAAGGAAGGCAAAGCCCGGAAAGGAAGGCAAAGACCGGAAGGAAGGAAAAACCGGGGGAAAGGAAGGCAAAGCCCGGAAAGGAAGGCAAAGCCCGGAACGGAAGGCAAAGCCCGGAAAGGAAGGCAAAGCCCGGAAAGGAAGGCAAAGCCCGGAAAGGAAGGCAAAGACCGGAAAGGAAGGCAAAGCCCGGAAAGGAAGGCAAAGACCGGAAAGGAAGGCAAAGACCGGAAAGGAAGGCAAAGCCCGGAAAGGAAGGCAAAGACCGGAAAGGCAGGCAAAGCCCGGAAAGGAAGGCAAAGCCCGGAAAGGAAGGCAAAGCCCGGAAAGGAAGGCAAAGACCGGAAAGGCAGGCAAAGCCCGGAAAGGAAGGCAAAGACCGGAAAGGCAGGCAAAGCCCGGAAAGGAAGGCAAAGCCCGGAAAGGAAGGCAAAGACCGGAAAGGCAGGCAAAGCCCGGAAAGGAAGGCAAAGACCGGAAAGGCAGGCAAAGCCCGGAAAGGAAGGCAAAGACCGGAAAGGCAGGCAAAGCCCGGAAAGGAAGGCAAAGACCGGAAAGGAAGGCAAAGACCGGAAAGGAAGGCAAAGCCGGGAAGGAAGGCAAAGCCCGGAAAGGAAGGCAAAGCCCGGAAAGGAAGGCAAAGCCCGGAAAGGAAGGCAAAGCCCGGAAAGGAAGGCAAAGCCCGGAAAGGAAGGCAAAGCCCGGAAAGGAAGGCAAAGCCCGGAAAGGAAGGCAAAGCCCGGAAAGGAAGGCAAAGCCCGGAAAGGAAGGCAAAGCCCGGAAAGGAAGGCAAAGCCCGGAAAGGCAGGCAAAGCCCGGAAAGGAAGGCAAAGACCGGAAAGGCAGGCAAAGCCCGGAAAGGAAGGCAAAGACCGGAAAGGAAGGCAAAGACCGGAAAGGAAGGCAAAGCCGGGAAGGAAGGCAAAGCCCGGAAAGGAAGGCAAAGCCCGGAAAGGAAGGCAAAGCCCGGAAAGGAAGGCAAAGCCCGGAAAGGAAGGCAAAGCCCGGAAAGGAAGGCAAAGCCCGGAAAGGAAGGCAAAGCCCGGAAAGGAAGGCAAAGACCGGAAAGGAAGGCAAAGCCCGGAAAGGAAGGCAAAGCCCGGAAAGGAAGGCAAAGCCCGGAAAGGAAGACAAAGCCCGGAAAGGAAGGCAAAGCCCGGAAAGGAAGGCAAAGCCCGGCGCCGCAGGAGTTGCCGGAACGAGGTCGCGGCGACGACGAACTGCCTGCGGGACTCCGGCTCCGGATTTTTTAAATATCTTATCAACGTCACTGCAATTGCTAGACGGCAACCGGAAGTTCCTTTCACAGAATCCAGAGGTAAGATTGCTCTATCTCAGGTTGAGCTTCCTTTTTGAATGACAGATGTTTTCTCCTCTATCTAGTTAATAATAGTTCTGTTATACGAGGTTTGTCTCTTTCTCATAAGGGCGTGTCTGGGCTTAAGGGAATGTAAAGCACACACACATACTCACAAACAGACACAAACAAGCAAACATTTTCAAGACATTTCAGGTTCATCCAAGAAAAGGTTGAGTTTGATTTTTGTTTTCTAATAAGATCGATCAAAATATTTCCGTCTTCCGGGTGTGCTCTACGTGTTCTTTGTGATGGAATGGGTTACTAGTTTTCTGTTTCTCTGCCTGGCTCTCTCTGTCTGTTTATCTCTGTCTCGCTCTACTTCTCTCTATCTTTGCCTCTCTCTCTCTCTCTCTCTCTCTCTCTCTCTCTCTCTCTCTCTCTCTCTCTCTCTCTCTCTCTCTCTCTCTCTCTCTCTCTCTCTCTCTCTCTCTCTCTCTCTCTCTCTCTCTCTCTGTCACTGAATCAATCTCTCTCTCTCTCTCTCTCTCTCTCTCTCTCTCTCTCTCTCTCCTTCATTTTCCCACTCTGTCTCTCTCTATCTATCTATCTATCTCTTCGTTTAAATCTTCCATCCTTCTTTTCCAACCCTTACAAGTTCTTCTCCTTTCCTTCTTCCTTCTTATCTTATATTTCCCCCTTTTTTCCCCCGGGCACGGAGCAATAGCAAGCGGTCCCGTGGCTTCTCGCCAAATCTCGCCAAACCTCGCCCCGGGAATATTTGAAGAGCGTCGTGCGCAGATTTTCGAGAGTGAATTGAAACAGAGTGTCTCAAAAGTCCCCCTTTACAACGCGTCCGAACTTTCCACAGGCACTACGGAAAGGGAAGAGGTAGTAAACGGGAAAAGTGAGGGAAGAAAAAAATGGATACACAGAGAGTGGGAGGAAGATGGGGTGGGGGAGAGGGAGAAGAGGGAAGGGAGGGAGGGAGGAGAGAGAGAAAGAGGAGAGAGAGAGAGATGAGAGGGGAGGGAAGAAGAGGAGAAGGAGGGGGGGGGAGGAGAGGCAGAGAGAGGAGAGAGAGAGGGAGACGGAGTGAGGGGAGGAAGATGAGGGGAGGAGAGAAGGGGGGGAAAGGTGGGAGAGAGGAGGAGAGGGAGGCGGAGGAGAGGAGAGAGGACAGGAAGAGAGTTATTAGAGAGAGAGAGAAGAGTGAGAGGAGAGAGGGGAGAGGGAGAGAGAGAGAGAGAGAGAGGGGAGAGAGGGAGAGTGGGAGGAGGAGAGAGAGGAAGAGAGAGAGAGGGAGGAGAGAGAGCGAGAGAAGAGAGAGAGAGTAGAGAGAGAGAGAGAGAGAGTGAGAGGGTGAGGAGGAGGAGAGAGAGAGTGGGAGAGGAGGAGATGGAGAGGAGGAAAGAGATAGGAGGGAGGGGGAGAGAGTGAGAGAGAGAGAGAGGAGATGGAGAGGAGAGGGAGGAGAGAGCGAGAGATGAGGGAGAGAGGAGAGGGAGAGAGAGGCGAGGAGGAGCGGGAGAACGGGAGGGAAAAGGGGAGAGAGAGAGAGTGAAGAGAGGAGGAGAGAGGAGTAGAGAGGAGAGAGAGAGTGGATGTGAGTGGGGGAGGAGAGAGAGAGGGAGGAGAGAGAGAGAGGAGAGAGCGAAGGGAGAGAAGAGGGGAGGGAGAGAGAGAGAGGGGAGAGAGAGAGGGAGGAGAGAGGAGGAGAGAGAGGGATGCAGAGAGAGGAGAGATGAGAAGTAGGGAGGAGAGAGAGGAGAGAGAGGAGAGAAGAGAGAGTGAGGAAGTGCGTAGAGAGAGGAGAGAGAAGAGAGTGGAGAAGAAGGAGAGGAGAGAGTGGACGAGAGAGAGAGACGAGGAGGAGATAGAGAGAGTGAGAGGGAGGAGAGGGAGGAGTGGGAGGGAGAGGAGGAGGAGAGAGAGAGTGGAGGAGGAGGAGGGAGAGAGAGAGGGAGAGAGAGATGAGAGAGAGAGAGGAGGGAGGAGAGAGAGAGAGAGAGAGATGTGCGAGAGAGAGAGAGGAGAGAGGGAGAGAGAGATGAAGGGTGAGAGAGGAGATGGGGAGAGGAGGAAAGAGAGGGAAGGAGGGGGAGAGGAGAGGAGAGAGAGAGGAGAAGAGAGAGAAGAGAGAGAGAGAGAGAAAGGGGAGAGGGAGCGTAGGAAAGAGGAGAGGGAGAGGAGAGGAGAGAGGGAGAGAGAGAGAGGTGAGAGAGAGGAGAGAGAGAGGAGAGAGGAGAGAGAGAGAGTGAGGGGAGAGAGAGAAAAGACAGTAGAGTGAGGAGAGGAGGAGGAGAGAGGAGAGAGGTGAGAGAGTGGAGAGGAGAGTGAGGGGAGAGGAGATGAGATGAGAGGAAGAGAGAGAGAAAGAGGTGAGAGAGTGTGAGGGGAGGGGGAGAGAGAGAGAGGAGTGGTGGGGAGAGAGGAGAGGGAGGAGAGAGAGAGAGAGAGAGAGAATGGAGGAGTAGAGAGAAGTGAGAGATGAGAGAGGGAGAGAGGAAAAGTGAGATAAGATAGATAGAGAAGAAGTATAGGAGGAGAGGAGAGAGAGTGGAGAGAGAGAAGAGTGAGTGGAGAGAGATGAGGGGAGGAAGAGGGAGAGACGAGAGAGGAAGAGAGATGAGAGAGGAGAGAGATGAGAGAAGAGAGATGGAGGAGAGAAGAGTGAGAGAGAGAAGAGTGAGGAGAGGGGGAGGCAGAGAGAGAGAAGAGGAGAGAGAGAGGAGATTGAGAGAGAAAGAGAGAGAGAGACGAGAGGGAGAGGAGGAGAATGAGAGAGATGAGAGGAGAGGAGGGGAGAGAGAGAGAGAGGAGAGAGAGGGGTGAGAGAGGCGGAGAGATGGAGGAGGAGAGAGAGGGAGAGAGAAGAGGTGAGAGAGAGAGAGAGAGAGAAGATGAGAGAGAGAGAAGGAGAGGGAGAGAGGAGAGAGGGAGGAAGAAGAGATGATAAATGAGAGGAGATAGATGAGAGAGAGGTGGGAGAAGAGATAGAGGAGAGAGAGGAGAGCAGAGAAGAGGAGAGAGGGAAAAAGAGAGAGAGATGAGAGAGAGAGAGAGAGAGTGAGTGAGTGAGTGAGTGAGAGTGAGTGAGTGTGGAGAGGAGAGTGAGAGAGAGGAACGAGAGGAGACGGTAGAGAGGAGAGGAGCGAGAGGAGAAGGAGAGAGAGTGAGGAGGAGAGGGGGAGAGAGAGAGAGAGAGAGATTTGTCTCGCTGCCCAACAAGCAGTATAAACTGTACTGAATAGCCACATAGGTCCCACGCTGAATGCCTTCCCTGTATTAGTTGAATAAAAGTCCCGCGTTCACACAGAATGAGTCTAGTCACGAGGGCGCACACACAAACACACACACACATGCGTGTGTTCATGATATTCGATCACTCAATATCATGAATACATTCTTCGATAAAAGACTAGAGCGGAAGTGGACATGGAAGTCGCCATCGGACATCAAAAAAACAAATTGACTTAATTTAAAATAGGCGCGATATAGTAAAAAAATGTGCAAGTTGTTGATAAAGTAAATGTTGGCAGCGACCATAGGTTGGTCAGAGGCCAAATTGAATTACACCTCAGAAGGGAAAGGAATAAACCGCAGCCAAACTTAGCTAACTTGAAGACCAGAGCGACGGAATTTAACATTAACAGCCAAAACAGATATTAATTCAGCGGCGAAGATCTCAGCATTGACCAAATCAACAAACAGTTCAATGGCATAACAAAGGAAGCTGCACTTGAAGTAGGTGGTGAGAACGTCAAGCCAAGCTCCAGCAAGCTCTCGGTAGAAACTAAAGAACTTATGCAAAAACGTAGGGTCATGAAAGCATCGTCGAACAGGGACAAAATAGAATTAGCCGAACTAACAAAAACTATAACTAAAAAGAAGAGAAGATGTACGGAAATTCAATACTCAAGTAATAAAATGAAACAGCATAAAAACAGCTAAAAGGAGACTTGGAATAGAGAGAAATCAAATATATGCAATAAAGAAACCAGACGGAGACGAGACATATAATAAGAATGAAATCATAAGAGTAGTGGAAGACTTCTACAGGGATCTAAAGAACCCAAATGAACAGCCATGGAAAGAAGCGAACGCGGTAACTAGAGACGTACCTAACATCACAACATAAGAAATAAGAAGAGCGCTTTAAAGGCATGAAGAGAAGGAAAACACCAGGTGAAGACGGTATTAGTATAGACCTTATAATAGATGCAGGAGAAACAGCAACAGTGAAACTAGCCAATCTTTTTAACACATGTCATCTCAATAGAAAAATTCCGAAAGCAACAATTATTTAGATACATAAAAAAGGGAACAGAAAGAATCTAAAAACTACCGAACCATAAGCCTACTTTCAGTTCCTTACAAATTGTTTACTAAAATCATCACAACTCGCATTTCTGACAGTCAGGATTCTAACCAGCCTAGAGAGCAGGCAGGCTTCCGCAGTGGATTCTCAACAACAGACCACATACATACGTTTACCCAAATAAGATAAAAAAAAAAAAAAAAAAAAAAAAAAAAACGAATATAGGAAACCTCTGTGTATGACATTCATCGATTACGAAAAGACATTTGACTCTGTGCAAATGCCAGCAATACTAGAAGCTATTGAACATGATCTTAGTAGAGGAGGAATATTGTAAAATATTGGAAGATATATACGGAGATGGGACAGGAACCATCAAGCTCCACACGGAAACCGATTAGACAGGGCGATACCATCTCATCAAAGCGGTTTACAGTTTGCCTTGAGGAAATATT
>NC_061830.1:1665570-1668070 GCF_019202785.1 Penaeus chinensis
ACTAATAATGATAACAATAATAATAAGAAGAATAAGAACAACAATGATAAATATTAAAATAACAGTATCACGACTACTAATAATAACAATACTAATGATAATAAAAACAATAATAATAATTTATATTATGATAAGAACAACAATAATACAAATAACAACAACAAGAATAATAAGACCAGCAATAACAACAAAAAACAACAATGATAATAATAATTAAGAATAATCGATGAAATTACATTAAAAAATCGAATCAGAATATGTTCTCACACAGAGGGTGTTGACGCCAGCCACCAAAGCCCTGTGGAAATTAACATCCACGCAAATCCTTCTACGACTGAACGACATAAACGACGTAACTTCAGGAAAACTTCGGCGTGAAATCCCTCAGGCAGTTTTTCATGACGTCATGAGCAGTCCATGTCGTTTGGGCGCTTGTGTGGCTGTTAACCTTTTTTTTTTTCAATCATTATCGTCAATGTTGTTTTCTTGTTGTTGTTATTATTATTATTAGTGGTGGTAGTAGTTGTAGTAGTAGTAGTACTGTTATTGTTATTGTTATTGTTATTATTATTATTACTATTACTATTATCATCATTATTATTATTATTATTATTATTATTATTATTATTATTATTATTATTATTATTATTATTATTATCATCATCATCATCATTATTAGTATCAATAGTAGTAGTAGTCATAGTATCACTTTTATCATCATCATCACCCATAAAGTTCAACTAAAATTGACCAGTTCTGAACTGAGCGGAATGTTATCGTAACTTCATTAATAAATATCACTATCTTTGCCAGAAACACACATCTTGTAATGTCATTAAACATTTGAGTAAAATGGAATGAATTCTTAATCCTTATTACACGTTTTAACATTGTACTGAAATTATTTATTAACGAGTGATATGTTTTTTTTTTTTCTGACCTTATCTCAGCAGGAATATTACTGTTAGCATTATTATGGTTATTGTTGTTGTTATTAACATTATTATTACTGTTTTTTTTACTATCACCATAATCATCATCATCGTCATCATCATAATGAAGGTTATGTGTTCTTTACACGAAATATCCTCCATGTTTATCTGATTTAAACAAATATAATTCAATCTTAAACAACGAAACAGTAATATCGATAAATAATAAACACAAATAAAAATAAAAACTCACTCACATTGCCTTTTGAATTTACACACACAAAAAAGGGTACAAATGTCAATATGGATATTAATATTGAAGAACAGAATATGTTGAAAATCTAACGCCTTTGTTCCCAGATGAGCCACTCGCGTCTTGGAACCCGTGGCTAATTAGAGCTTGGGTTTTGAACACGCGGGAATATAAGAATTACGCTCTCCTCTCCTGCAAATATGTGCACATACGCACATACAGGTATACACACACATAAAAACTGTTATATATTGAGAAAGAGAGAGAAAGAGAAGAGAGAGAGAGAGAGAGAGAGAGAGAGAGAGAGAGAGAGAGAGAGAGAGAGAGAGAGAGAGAGAGAGAGAGAGAGAAGGAGGGGGGAGTTATGAAAAAAAATGTATATATATATACAGACGGATTTGAAATATGTTTAGATTCACATAACTGTATAATTACTATAATCATGGCAAATGATAATAGCTAATTGGTAACAGAAACTGATTATACCTTTAATTATTCTGAGTAAATCACGTTACTTTCCAAAACACACTGATGCGGTCAGATTTATGAAATATACACTTCCCTGCATTCAGACTATTGAAATATACACTTCCTTGGATACTGACCACAAAGTTATGAAATATGAAATTCATTAACATATGTTCTTTTTTTTTTTCCTTTTCGGGATAACACGACATGTATATCAATTTGGACTTCCTTATTTGCTTCAGTTAAATCCATAAATTTAATAAAGTCGAATTTAATAAATGTTATTAAATCCATAAATTTAATGAAATTCAGTTTCATAGATTCTATTAAATCTATAAACTTAATCAAATTTAATTTCATAAATTCTATTAAATCTATGCATTTACCAAATGCTATTATATTTATTATTTTTTCATATTAAATAAATAAATTCCATTAGGCTTTATTTATTTATGCATGTTGTCATCGATTTATTTCTATATTTATTATTTTTCTGTTTATGTATGTATTTTATTACCTATCTGTTTGTTTATATATTTATTCAGTTTGAACACGTCGAGACAGCATTGTTTGTAGTCATATTCTGATACGTCCATAAAGCTAAATCAAAGGTTTTAACTTTATAAGGAGAAAGAAGCGATTTATATGATAAACTTATGATAAATTTATGATAAATGTATGATGAAAGAAACGACTGGGAGAGGTACACAGTGCCTTATTAAAATGACATTAAGGTTATGAAAATATCACATTCTTTCAAAATTACTATTTCAAGAAACTCATAAAGTCTTTTGAAAACCTGCCTTGCATATTTTCCCTTGACATCAAAAAGTGAAAGAAAAGACAA
>NC_061830.1:1670570-1673070 GCF_019202785.1 Penaeus chinensis
TCTCTCTCTCTCTCTCTCTCTCTCTCTCTCTCTCTCTCTCTCTCTCTCTCTCTCTCTCTCTCTCTCTCTCTCTCTCTCTCTCTTTCTCTTTCTCTTTCTCTCTCTCTCTCAATATATAACAGTTTTTATGTGTGTGTATACCTGTATGTGCGTATGTGCTCTCTATCTATCCATCTCTCTATCTATCTCTCTATCCATCTCTTTATATCTCTTTCTATCTTTCTCTCTCGCTCTATCTTTCTATCATTCTCTCTCTCTATCTATCTTTCTATCTTTCTCTCTCTCTCACTCTCTCTATCTATCTCCCTCTCTCACTCCCTCTTCCTCTTCCTCTCCCTCTCAAGTTTAGCGACTTACGATTTCATGACTGAACTAATGCTCTCTGCAAAGTGCGCTGATTGAGACTAAGTGTAAAACAAACGACATTTTTAGCAAAGGCAAGTTTACTGTGATAACACATGACTTCCGATACACGTTTTAATTCCAAGTAAAATATACTCAATACCCTTTTGAAAATCTATTGGCATTTACACACACACACACACACACACACACACACACACACACACACACACACACACACACACACACACACACACACACACACACACACACACACCATACACACACACACACACACACACGAATAAAATCTTCAAAGACTTTATGTCAATTTATTTTTCTTTTCTTGTACTTTTTTTTTCATATTTCGTACACGCTGATAGATTTCAGGAAATTAGTGAGGAATCTATGAAAAGGCAGATATATAGATTGACGTTAATAGACGGATGGATAATGATAAACAGCAACAACAACAATACTAATGATAATAGTAGCAGAGATAACAGAGGTAATAATAACAAAATGATAAAAATAATAAAGTAATAATATTGATAATAATAATGCTAATGCTGATATGAAATGGTGGTGGTGGCTCAGTAACAATAATATTCATGATAGTGATAAAAAATCTATAATGTTAACGAAACACAAATCAAATGAATGTTGAATGAATGTTAATGTTTAAGTAATTAACATCAACACTGTTGAGGGGAAAAAAACAAACTTTGAGAATAATTCTACTTATAAAAAACTTTCTTTAAATTATACCGTAAAGTCTTCAGTATTCTTGTAATAGGTTAAGTTCAGTTCCCTAATTAGTTAAAATAATTAACCTCTAACGTTTATATACTCTGCCACAACGAATTATGTCATCCTTACAAAGCTAATTTCTAATGTAGTTAGTAACTTCATTCATGAAATGATTAATAACATTTTCTCTCCATAGGAAATTTATTACAGATTCATAAATGGTACATGGTGAGAAGTCTATTAGGAATCGATCATAAATGTGGACATTAAGAGGACATACTGACACTCAGAGAACAGAAACACCACATGTTGTAAACACATTTCTTAGGATAGCGACATTTCATGAAAACTTCCGCGACATATTCTTGAGGAATGTATGTATATAAGCGTGAATTTTAGTTTTCTTTATTTTTTTATTTACTATTATATTTTTTACCTCTTTCCTCTTGTGTGAAGTAAGGATTAATCATATATATATATATATATATATATATATATATATATATATATATATATATATATATATAATAATAATAATAATAATAATAATAATAATAATAATAGTAATAATATTAATAGATGCAAAATCAATTAATTAATTTCCGACTAAATGGCTGCAGTTTTAACACGTTTGCTTCAGGTGGAAAATTCCGTTGAATGCTTTAGAAGGATGTGGTGAAAGGGGGGGGGGGGGGCTTGGAACGTCCGTTGTTTGCGACAGGGCGATCGGTTACTACTACTGTCGAGGGAACTGAAGCAGCTGAGAGTTGAGGTGGCTGCTCTCTCAGAGGTGAGAAGACCTGGCAGCGGCACGATTAGTGTGGGTGGCTACACCTACTCCTGGTCGGGCCGCAGGGATGACCACCATCTCCAGGGAGTAGCCATAGCCACCTCCAGCAGACTTCAACCCTCGTTAGTAGAGGTCACTTCAGTCGCTAAGCGTATTATGGTACTGAGACTGAAGCTTTCATTTGGCTTCATGTCTCTTATTGCTGTGTACGCTCTTACGGATGTGTATAAACTTGATGTGAAAGATGTTTTACGCCAAACTTACATATGTGACAGACAGCTTTCCTCGGCGAGATATTCGTAATGTTCTGGGTGACTTCAATGCGGTCTCTGGCTGCGACCGAGCTGGCTATGAGATGTCTGTCGGTCCTCAGGGCTCAGGAGCTGATGCTGGCAGTGAGTATAACCTTTTCCGAGTTTTTTGTGAGGTCCCAGAAACTGAGGGTATCTGGCTCTTGGTATCAGCATTCTGAACCGCATCGTTGGACTTGGTACAGCGATACGGCTATCGTGGCCAAGGAGATCGACCACATCCTCGTTAGCACTCGATGAAGGATCCTCCAGAACTGCAGGGTGTATCGGAGCGCCTAGTTCTGTGGAACTGATCATAGATTAGTTG
>NC_061830.1:1683070-1685570 GCF_019202785.1 Penaeus chinensis
GAGAGAAAGAGAGAGAAAGAGCGAGAGAGAGCGAGAGAGAGCGAGAGAGAGAGAGAGAGAGAGAGAGAGAGAGAGAGACAGAGAGACAGAGAGAGAGAGAGAGAGAGAGAGAGAGAGAGAGAGAGAGAGAGAGAGAGAGAGAGAGAGAAAGAAAGAAAGAAAGAAAGAAAGAAAGAAGAAAGAAAGAAAGAGAGAGAGAGAGAGAAAGAGAGACAAAAACGGATACAGAGACAGAGACAGACAGACAGAGAGAGAATGAGGCAGACAGACAGACACGCCAGCGTATTGTGCAATATGAAAGACTCCCTTCCGTTGACAATGTTTGGTTAGTCAAGAGCCTCCAATTTCATTGAATTATCACGTGACTGCAGAGTTAATGATGTTTAACTTGTCTCGCAATTCCTCGTGATATTTCGAGATTAATGTAGTTGATCGTGCTGGGCTGAAGGAGGGAGGGAGATAAGGAGGGAACGGAGAGAAGGAGGGAAGGAGGGAAGGGAAAGGAGGGAAGGGAGGAGGGAGGAAGGAAGGAGAGGTGGGGAGGGAGAGAAGGGGGGAAGGGAGGAGGCAGGAAGGGAAGGAGGGAAGGGAGAGAAAGGAGGAAGGGAGATGGGAGGAAGGAGAGGAGGAAGAAAGTAAAGGTGGGAAGGGAGAGAAGGAGGGAGGAAGGGAAGGAGGGAAGGGAGAGAAGGAGGGAAGGAGGGAAGGGAGGAGGGAGAGAATGGGGGAAGGGAGGAGGGAGGAAGGAGATGAGGGGAGGGAGAGAAGGAGGGAAGGGGAAAGAAGGAGGTAGAGGAAGAAAGTAAGGGAGGAGGAGATGGAAAGAGGAAAAGAAGGGAAGGAAAGAAGGAAGAGAAGGAAAAAACGAGTGAAAGGAAGGAAGGGAGGAGAAAATTGGAGAAAGGAAAAGGAGGGAAGGAAAGAAGGAAGAGAAGGAAAAAACGAGTGAAAGGAAGGAAGGGAGGAGAAAATTGGAGAAAGGAAAAGGAGGGAAGGAAAGAAGGAAGAGAAGGAAAAAACGAGTGAAAGGAAGGAAGGGAGGAGAAAATTGGAGAAAGGAAAAGGAGGGAAGGAAAGAAGGAAGAGAAGGAAAAAACGAGTGAAAGGAAGGAAGGGAGGAGAAAATTGGAGAAAGGAAAAGGAGGGAAGGGATGAAGGAAGGGAAAGAAGGAAGGAAGAAGGTGGGGAAGAGGAGAAGAGGAGAAGGAAAGAAGAATGAAAAGGAGAGAAAGGAGGAGGAGAAGGGAAGAATATATATAAGAGGAAAGAAAGCCAGAGAAAACGAAAGAAAGGAGGAGAGGAAGAGAAGAGAATGAGAAAATGAAAATAAAAATAGAAGCAAAAAGAGAAAGTGAGAAGGAAGCACGGAGAGAATTAGAAGCAGATAATATAGGAATAAAGGAGAGCGAAGGAGAAGAAGAACAAGTGGAATAAACAGAAGAAGAGAGGAAAGCGATACAGGAGGCGAAGGAGATGAAGATAAATAGGAAAAGGACAAAAAAAAAAAAAAAACGAAAAGAAACTGTGAGGAAAAGAGGAAAATAAATGCGAAAATAGAACGAAGAGGAAAGAAAGAAGAAATGGAAAAACAAACAAAGCTAAAAAAAAAGTAAAATGAAAGAATAATAGAACGTGATATTATTATATATGTATGATGCCATAAATATTTAAAAATTTAGCCAGTAGGCTTATTTGGTATTTGAAGATCTTCCTCCTCGAATCGCAAAAAAATCAAGATCATCTTTCGCAAAAATTATTTAAAAAAAAAAACGGCAAATTAAAAAAAAAAAAACAACAAGACACAAATTAAATAATCGCGAAAACCAAGATTTGAATAAACAGTTTTATTTCAATACAAACAAGAAAAAGAGGAAGGAAACGAACGCGAACAACTTCATTTGAATCCCATTTCGAACGAAATCTAATTCACATCACTACAAAATAATAATAATAATAATAATAATAATAATAATAATAATAATAATAATAATAATAATAATAATAATAATAATAATAATAATAATAATAATGATAACAACAATAATAATTATAATGATAATCATAATAATAATAATTATAATGTTAATATTAATAATAATAATAATGATAAAAATAATAATAACAATAATGATAATAATAATAATAGTAATAATGATAATAATAATGATAATAATAATGATTATGATGATGGTGATGATGAGGATAATAGTAATGGTGATGAATAAGTAAAAAGGAAATGGAGGAGAAGAATAAACGAGAGAACAAGATAAACAAGAGAACACAAATCGCTCCGAGACATAGATCGCCAGTAATGGTATCTGTCCGGTTTAACTGCTCTTCTGCTTCTTATTAATTTTCCTCCTTCTCCTCTTCCTCCTCCTTCCTCTCCCCACACTTCCCTCTTCTCCCCCCCCCCCTCTTCTCCTTCTTCTCCTCCTTCTCCTCTTTTTTTTCCTTCTTCCTCTCCCCACACTTCCCTCTTCTCCCCCCCCCCTCTTCT
>NC_061830.1:1700570-1703070 GCF_019202785.1 Penaeus chinensis
ATTATTATCATTATCATTATCATCATCGTTATCATTATCATTATCATTATCATTATCATTATCATTATCATTATCATTATCATTATCATTATCATTATCATTATCATTATCATTATCATTATTAACAATATTGTTTTTATCCCACTGATACATCATATTCATATTTAGTCAGACGCTTAGTGAAACTGCCTATCACAGCAAGCGCAAGGAACAGCATAGGCGCCCAACTTCGAGGCAGAGAGAGGACAGATGAAAATCGGGGTGATTTCGAAACCTTTCATTTAGTCTCGTTAGTGGATTTGGGGATTTTCTGCAATGGTATCTAAACGATAGATTGTTTTTTTTCACTCAACAGCAACAAACACAACAGCAACAACAACAACAATAATCATAATATTAACGATAATAATAATAATGATAATAATAATAATAAATTATAATGATAATGATAATGATGATAATAATAATAATGATAACAATAATAATAATTATAATAATAATAGTAACAATAATAATGATAATAACAATAATGTTAATAATGATAAAGATAATGCTAATTATTGTTATAATGAGAAATATAATAGTAATGATAATAGTAACAATAATTGTGTAGTATTAATAGTAATAATAATGATAATCATCAAAATCCTCCTCCTCCTCCTCCTCATCATCATCATCATCATCATCATCATCATCATCATAGTGATAACAATGACAGTATTAATAATAATAATGATAACCACAATAACAATCATAATAATCATAATAACAATAACAAGCATTGTTAACTGAACTCCTATTGTCTCCTCTTTGTAATAACCCTTTAAAAAAATGTTATTTTCAATTACTTTTAATCAAAGAAAAAAAAGATGGTGACTGCAATAAATAGGATTTTTATCTTTTTATACAGAAAGTTTCCATTAGCAGACTTGCTTTTCCACTGACAGAAGAGCGTCGGAACAAGGAAATTAAATTTCACAATTCAAATCTGATTCTCTTTTCTTTTGCCGTGAAACTAAAAAGGAGAGAGTGGAAGTGCATGTATCAATATGTGTCTTTGCACACAAGTACACACACACACATACATATATATGTATATATGTATATATATACACGTTTTAATATATGTGTATATCTATATATATATATATATATACGTTATAATATATGTATATATATATATATATACGTTATAATATATGTATATATATATACGTTATGATATATGTATATATATACGTTATAATATATGTATATATATATATATATATATATACGTTATGATATATGTATATATAATATATATATATATATATTTATATATATATAGTTTTTTTTAACAGCTATTCATTCCACTGCAGGACATAGGCCTCTCTCAATTCACTATTGAGAGGTTATATGGCAGTGCCACCTTTGCCTGATTGGATGCCCTTCCTAATCAACCGCGTTTCGGCGCGCTAATGCTTGTGCAACGGCGGTGACTTCCCCTACGACAACTGCGTTTGACTTCTCAAGGCGATATGTCGCTTTTCTCGCCTTGAGATCGGGACCACGAGGGTTGGAGTCCAGTGCGGTAACCACTGGACTATCGCGGTACTCAATATATATATGTGAGTGTGTGTGTGTGTGTGTATGCCTTACGGTTGACTAGGAAAGGCATCCAATCAGGCAAGGGTGCAACTGCGAAATAACCTCTCAATAGTGAATTGAGAGAGGCCTATGTCCTGCAGTGGAATGAAGGGTTGTTAAAAAAAAAAAAATATATATATATATATATATATATATGTGTGTGTGTGTGTGTGTGTGTGTGTGTGTGTGTGCGTTTGTGCGTGTGTGCGTGTGTGCGTGTGTGCGCGCGCGCGCGTGTGTGTGTGTGTGTGTGTGTGTGTGTGTGTGTGTGTGTGTGTGTGTGTGTGTGTGTGTGTGTACATGTATGTACATGTATGCATATAAATGTATATATGTGTGTATATATATATGTATGTATATATACATGTATGTATATAAATGTATATATATATATATATATATATATATATATGTGTGTATATATATATATATATATATACACATATATGTTCATTTATGTTTATACTATGCATGTAAAGATACGAGATAATATTTGTTCTGAGTGAATCAAATAGTGGAGATTTGATTTCCATTTTTTTAAAGATTTTCTTTGATAGAATAAAGGACGAGATATAGCGATAAACAAAAGTAAACCAACATGTATATGTAGGTATAGATAACTAGATTTATAGACCCATAGAACTGGACAAAAGAAATGGATGGACTTTTACACATAAGTTCGAAAACACAGTCTCTTATGCTTAACTAACTATATGACTAGTAATTAATGACAAACAAAATGGACCGTTTTTATGCTGCTGACATAAAGGGAAAACGCAAAACAAACTAACTGCTTGATGCTCATGAATTCCCTTTTGACTCATATCACAGCATGAAAGTCTTTTATTCATATGTACATTATGTAGTAATA
>NC_061830.1:1725570-1733070 GCF_019202785.1 Penaeus chinensis
TCTGTATAGACACACACTCTCACATATATTTCAATATACATGTATATATATATATATATATATATATATATATATATATATTCACACACGCAGAAGTATACCGTACCTACGTTTCTCCCAGAGACCAGCGCTGACTCAGCTCGTCCTCTCCCTCGCTCGGCCATTTCTCATTCAAGCTCAGAGGAGCCTTCGCCGTCCCTTCGTCAGGCCATTCCTCTCCGTCATATCGACTGCTGGAAGGATGTGGGAGAGGATAAGATAGGGCTTGAAGAGTGGATTAAGAAGGATCCTCATTCTGTTCGTATTCCTGTTTGAGGGAAGAGATTGGATGCTTAGGTTGAGTGATGGTGAGTATAAATTGGATGCTTAGGTTGAGTGATGGTGAGTATAAATTGGATGCTTAGGTTGAGTGATGGTGAGTATAAATTGGATGCTTAGGTTGAGTGATGGTGAGTATAAATTGGATGCTTAGGTTGAGTGATGCTGAGTATAAATTGGATGCTTAGGTTGAGTGATGGTGAGTATAAATTGGATGCTTAGGTTGAGTGATGGTGAGTATAAATTGGATGCTTAGGTTGAGTGATGGTGAGTATAAATTGGATGCTTAGGTTGAGTGATGGTGAGTATAAATTGGATGCTTAGGTTGAGTGATGGTGAGTATAAATTGGATGCTTAGGTTGAGTGATGGTGAGTATAAATTAGTTGCGTTGACTGGGGGGGTGGGGGGTCGTGAAAGCAGAAATGAAGGAGAAGAAGGAAAGGAAAGAAAGAGAAGTGAGAAAAGAAAAGGAAAAACTGGTAAAAAAAGGAAAAAAAGAAGAGTAAACAAATCAAAGAGGACATAAAATTTCAAAAAATCATGAACGAGAGCTGCACCATTATCGTCTTTTATTAATTCATTTATTTATTCATTTATTTATTTCTATCTATCTTTTTTACTTTTTTGTCAGTGAAACCGTTGAGTGATGGTGAGTATAAATTGGATGCTTAGGTTGAGTGATGGTGAGTATAAATTGGATGCTTAGGTTGAGTGATGGTGAGTATAAATAAGGAAGAATTAAGGAATAAGTTGCGTTGACTGGGGGGGGGGGGGGGGTCGTGAAAGCAGAAATGAAGGAGAAGAAGGAAAGGAAAGAAAGAGAAGTGAGAAAAGAAAAGGAAAAACTGGTAAAAAAAGAAAAAAAAGAAGAGTAAACAAATCAAAGAGGACATAAAATTTCAAAAATCATGAACGAGAGCTGCACCATTATCGTCTTTTATTCATTCATTTATTTATTAATTTATTTATTTTTATCTATCTTTTTTTTTACTTTATTGTCAAAGTGAAAAAACAGTAACTCACGTTGCCTCACACAGCTTTGAAATGCCCGCTCTCTCTTCCTCAAATTTCCCCCCGTGTTTTAAACTTTTATAAGCACCTCATTATCATTATGACTGTTCAATAGTAATGATAATGATAATGATGCTAAAAACGATGATAATAAAAATAAAAATGACAGTGGTAATAATAATGATAATGATAATAATAATGATAATGATAATAATTATGAAAAAAAAATGATAATAATACTGATAATGATAATAATACTGATAATGATAATAATAAGGGAAAATAATAATAAGGATAACAATAATTATAATGATAATAAGGATGAAAAATAAAAGGTAATAATAATAACGATTAAAAATAAAAAGTAATAATAATAATGATAATAATAATGATAATGATAATAATAACAATAATGATAATGATAATAATAATAATAATAATGATACCAATAGCAATAATGATAATGATAATAATGATAAAAAATAATAAGTGATAATAATATTGATAATGATAATGATAAAGGCTGAAACCGTACCATAATCTTATAACAACAATAACAACATCGTTGGCAACAACAGCAACATTCCTCATTGAAGAGTCATTCCAGCAAACAACAACAACAACAACAACAACAATCACATTAACCACAATGACAAGTGATAAAAAGACGAGAAAAACAAAATCAATTGGTTGATAAAAATAATTGGTTTACACATATGATCCCTATCAAAGATTGTTTCCTTTTTGCTGTGAGTTATTTATTATTATTATTCATTTATTGTTACCAATGATATAGTTATATATTATTATTAATAGTATTACATGTTGTTATTATTAATATTATCATATATTTTTACTATTATGATATATTGTTTGTATCAATATCATTATATATTATTATTAATACTATTATACACTATCAACATCAATGTTATTATATATTATTATTAATATCATTATCATCATTATCATTATCATTATCATTATCATTATCATTATTATCATTATTATCATTATTATTACTATCATTATCATTATCATTATCATTATCATTATCATTATTATTATTATTATTATTATCATTATTATTATTATTATTACTATTATTATCATTATTATTTTATCATCATTATTATTATTATTATAACTATATCATTGATAAAATTTATTTATTATCATTATTCACTTTTTTCACGACCATTTGGTACGCTTTTGCGCATGGACAGTGCGTCTGTCGTCCACAAAGGAGGTAACTGCATGAACAAACTCTCTACGGCTGTATTATCCACAATTCCGCTTGCAATAACCTATCTAGCAAATCCTTTTAGTGTTTGTTCAGCGATGACTCGGTTAAACAAAGTTAAATCCTTTGTGATTCACGGGGCCGATTTTTCCGGAATATTGCACGGGTCGAATTTTGCAGTATTTTTGGCAATATATATATATGTGTGCGTATTTGTGTTATTTTACTTTTATCATCATTGTCAATATTAAGATTATCATTACTGTTATTGTTGCTGTTGTTGTTATTATAAATGCTATTTTTATTATAATTATTATTATCATTATCATTATTATTATCATTATTATTATTGTTATTGTTGTAGCGGGGCGTAGACCAAGTAGATGTTTATGTGTCTGGATGAGTTCGGGCTCGACCGAGAATAAGAATAAAATTATTCAGGAAAAGATCGTCTGCAGTGAACAGATGTAAGGTTCCAGGCCTAAGTCACGCTGCCACCACCCGATTAGTAGGTTCGGGAACCGTTTGTGTTGTGAATGGGGGCGTGAATGTTGTATGAGAAGAGGGTGGAAGGAAAATACAGAATGTGTGCTGAATGTTGCATGTGTAAGTGTGTAAATGTGAAAAGGGAGATAGCGTAGGCTGAGCGTCTGCGTTGACGTGCATGGAAGAAAAATGCAAGATCATAGAATTCTTCCTCTTCCCTTCGGGTTGAGCATCCGCCTGCTGGCAGTGGGAACCCAGGTGTAGCAAAGTTATGATCTATTCTAGGATATCAGCTTAATATACTCTGATTTGCCTAGCCTTTTTACAGCCTTTCAGGGTTGCGAGATAGAGTAACCAGCAATGTGCTGTTTAGGAGACCCAAGCCCAAGAATGTTAAGCATTCAGCTTTAGTCAGAACCAGAACTTAACATGTCGTTTGTTTTCCTGACTGGGACTGAGTGAAAGTTCTATGACGGTATGATAGTTATTGAACAGGTTGCACTCATTAGGGAGGTCTACAAATAATTCAGTCATGAGAAATTGATAGTTCCGTACATCACCAATTTAATCACAGCGGGGGTGATGCATGCACGTGGAAATCAACACTGATGTAAAAAAAAAAATAATAATAATAACTCACGAACATTTACCCCTAAGTTGGCGTCCCAACTCCGTAAGTATTTTAAAGCAGAGTATTAGCACGAAAAGAAACACACTAAACCCTAATTTAAACAAGTTAATCTCCAACCCAGAATGGAGATTAACATAAAAAGAATAGTGCTGAGGAACTCTAAATAAAAACACTTGTGTAACGAAATAAAAACGTGGTGTAAGAAACAATTTAGCATCGGAAGCCAAGTAAAAAAAATAAAACACCTAAAGGGCATAGATCACGAAGACTGCCTGAACACCCACAAGGTCAGGCAGGAATCGTCCAAGAAAAAAAAAAAAAAAAAAAAAAAAAAATGGGCAAAGATAAGTTAAAACGGCCCTAAAAATACGGGCGAGAATGTGGAAGATCTTTCTCCCAGGAGGTACGGATCCTCAAGCTGGGGGGAAATAGAAAAAAAAAAAAAAAAAAAAAAAAAAACAATCTTAAAAACAACGACAAAAAAAAAAAAAAAATAGTTATAACTCAAGCAGTGTCCCTTCTATGTGAATGGTCCTTTTTATGCTCTGACCCTTTGTGAAATCAAAGTGCTGCTTTGGGTTTTCGTGGAAGAGAGTGCACCTTGCAAATAGTAATGCAGTATGTCACACGCCAAAGTCCAACAGAGACCAGGTGTCTCCTACACACAACCATTAAAATACTTAGCTTGCAAAAACACGGATTCGTCAACCCTGGCGCGAAGCGAGGTAGATCCAAAGCGAAGTAAATCCAAAGCGAGCACAGTACCGAGAGCGAAACCACTGTTTAGCATAGAAGTCACGACCGAACTGTCTTCCCCTAAGCATGGCGCGAAAAGAAGATACGCAAAGCTTCGGGAGACCAACCCGATAGTTCGGTAGTCCAAACAACCCAAAGGACCCGAACTACCATGAAAAGAGAGAGGGAGACTAAAACAAATAGCCAAAACATGTAACAACCATTACTCTCTTCAGGGGTTATATTGACATTTTGACTTAAAAAATAAATAAATCTTTATTTTTTTTCTCGGAGACTTCAACGCTATCCAAGTAACGAGACTTGGTATAAAATACGTTCTTTGGTTATTTTTATAACCATGTTCACATTAGTTCTTAACACTGTCTTTGGCGGCTCGTATGGCTTTGGTCACGGCTTATGAAGGCGCACTAGAGTCACGTGGGCGAGGCGCGAATGGCGGGTGAAGCCCCAGCCTCGTGCGGGTGCACAGCGAATGCGCCCGCATCGTTGGTGGAAGCGGAGCCCGGGACGTTTCATCCCAGTCAATGGCAGCATCGCAGAGTTCCCCACGTCCTTTGTTTCGTGGTAGAGGAGGCAGGCATGTGGCCTCAGCCACTCAGTGCCCGAGGACGATGTCAGTCCAGGCGAGATCGACCTTAGAGTCGTACGTGTGTATTTATATGTATGTCTATATGTATGTATGTATGTATATATATATATATATATATTTATATATAGATATATATTATACATATATAGTATATACATATATATATTTATATATATATAGTATATACATATATATAAATATATTTAATAAATATATATTATGTATATAGTATAAATGTATAAATATATATATATATATATATATATATATACATATATATTTATGTATATATATCGTATATATATACTATATATATAATAAATATATATATATAGTATATATATATACTATATATATATACTATATATATATATACTATATATATATATACACACATATATGCATACATCCATACACACACAGACACACATACACACACACACACACACACACACACACACACACACACACACACACACACACACATACACACACACACACACACATACTGTATGTACACACACACGAACACACATACTGTATACGTATACACACACTTACGACTGCCTGCCAAAAATCCCTCGATTTCGGCGATGAAACCTTTGTCATTGCACCTGACACAGCTGGTTCATTTGACAGAGTGAGGCACACGAGCACCATTGCCAAGTTGGAAAGCCTTGAAAACATAGAAGAACAATTCAGCTGGCTTTAAATAATGTAAATCATGTAAATTTCCATTCCCGGGGAAGTGTACCATAAGGCAGTGCCATGCTCTCTCTCTCTCTCTCTCTCTCTCTCTCTCTCTCTCTCTCTCTCTCTCTCTCTCTCTCTCTCTCTCTCTCTCTCTCTCTCTCTCTCTCTCTCTCTCTCAGTGTGTGGTGCAGCGGTAGCGTTCTCGTCTAGCAATCATGCTGACCTGCGTTCGAATCCCTCGCCGCCAGTGGATGGTAACCCCGGCCATTCCTTGCACACAGGGGGTAACTTAGAAGCAAAATGAAACAGACACTATGTCACACCAAGAATATCCATTGTAACAAATGGAATCAAACTAAATCTTAAACCTCTCTTACTCTTTCTCCCATTCTCTCTCTCACTCTCCCATTCTCTCTCTCTTTTTCTCTTTCTCACTCTCTCTCACTCCCATTCTCTCTCTCTCTCTCTCTCTCTCTCTCTCTCTCTCTCTCTCTCTCTCTCTCTCTCTCTCTCTCTCTCTCTCTCTCTCTCACTCTCTCTCTCTCTCTCTCTCTCTCTCTCTCTCTCTCTCTCTCCTCTCTCTCCCACTCTCTCCTCTCTCTCCATCTCTCTCTCTCCATCTCTCTCTCTCTCTCTCTCTCTCTCTCTCTCTCTCTCTCTCTCTCTCTCTCTCGCTCACTCGCTCTATATCTGTCTCTCTTTCTCTCTCTCTCATTTTTTTTTTTTCTTAAATACTTTGTAGATAATACAAGTTATAGACAGGGGGTTGTTTATACTCCCCTGTGTTTTATTTAAGCCTGAGACTTTCTTATTAATGGAAGTCTATCTAGAAGCTTGACCTGATGGGAAGACTCGTGTATCTGTCATGAGTTGAAACACCAATTATTAACCAGGATCGTGGGACCTCCATCTATGTACAGCAGTCTTGAAGGCTTGCAGGCTGGGGAGGTTGTGCAGAGGGGTCTGCTGAACCATCGTGTTCCAGAGCCTGGAATATTTTGGTTGAAAAGAGCGTTGATGAAGTTCAGCCCTGGAGAAGGGTATTTGCAGCTCTTGACTGTCGTGTGCCATGCGATGCAGCCGCTCGTTGTTCAAGTCGCAGGGACATGAGATGGGGGACGCGTTGCCTGTGTACTTTGTAGAGTACACAGAGAGCTGCAACATCTCGTCGATGCTGAAGAGGCTGGAAGTGTAAATGTCGGTCTTCTACTGGCATTTTATATGACACTAGTCTCTGGGCTCGATTTTGGACACTGTCTAGTATTCCCAGGTATGATGGGGGGCCGCGTTCTTCGCCATTCCCCTGACGTGGTCTGTGAAGGTGAGGCGGCTGTCGATCTGCACCCCTAGGATGCTGATGTCGCTGTCGTAGGCGAGGGTCTGGCCGTCCATCATCAGGGCCGGAGTGTGTGCGAGGGGATCCTGTCGTCGCGTTATCAGCATGGGCTGGGTCTTTTCAGGGGCGAAAGTGACTTGCCATTTCTTGATCCATGCAGTAATGAATGCCATGATGTTGTTGATGTGGTGCACAGAGTCCTTTCGATTTAAGTGGTTACAGGTGAAGGACAGAGTACAGTCATCTGCAAAGGCATGGGCGTTTGGTAAGAGCTGCAGAATATCATTGAAGTAGACATTCCATAGCAATGGACCGATGACACTGCCTTGTGGGACGCTTGCCCCGACTGGGAATTTAGAAGATGTATGGCCGTTTACCACTACCTACATTGTTCTTCCATGCAGGTAGTCTTCAAGCAACATCAGCAGGGCTCCTG
>NC_061830.1:1740570-1743070 GCF_019202785.1 Penaeus chinensis
ATCAAGACTTATTAATAAAAGTATCATTTGGAAATCTAGTGATATGGCCATGCAAAGTTAAGAATAAAATGAAGGATTTAAGAGAAAGTTATTCATTACATTTTTCTTCAATATATTAAGCCTTTTTATTTCTGTTTCTTATTTAACTTTTCCGGATGACTTTATGTAATATAAGTTTTCTGTGCTTGCTTTTTCATTTAATTCTTGATTATCTAGTAATTAAATCAATGATGACAAATTTTTGGCTTTTGTAACACGCAGCTAACAAGATATAATAATTTTTCCTTAATTGAAGATGTCCTTGGTTCATTCTTAAAAATGCAGTTTAATGCCATTAGAGATATTAATATTACCATTACAATCTCTTTGAAGACAGAGCCAAGCAAATAATGATACAAAGAAAATATATATATATATATAAAGTCATGTATCGTATTATTACAGCATATACAATAAGGCTTAAGCATTGGATTTTTGAAAAAGCCACAAATAACGTTCTTTTTCATTATGTCATGTTCTCATACATCAAAATATCAGTATTAAGAAATAAACTTATACCTTCATTGCTATATGGCCTTTTTCACTGATTACAAGCTGTATATTATGATTTAGAAAATTATAATGAAGACTCTCAAAGACTTCTTCACATATAGATATACATAATCTTATGTAGAGATTATTATACATTATGGACCTACAGATCCTCATAGTTTTGATATGCTTGTGTGATATGTTACAAACAGTATATATAGGTTCACGTATATAAATTCCTTTAGCGGAATGAATCTAAAGGCATTCATTCTTATATTGCCAGATGAAAACTATAAATGAAAGCATATTATTTCCTTTCACTGCTTTCTCCTAATTTTTTTGTGTAATCTTAACTGTTTTTATTCAATTCCTATGTGAAATTAACTTCAATTGTAATACCTTTTTTATCATAATATTCTGATAATTACAATGCTAGTAATTAAGACTATCATGTTAATGTGTGTGTGTGTGTGTGTGTGTGTGTGTGTGTGTGTGTGTGTGTGTGTGTGTGTGTGTGTGTGTGTGTGTGTGTGTGTGTGTGTGTGTGTGTGTGTCCACGTGCACTTATATCTGCTGAATGCAAATAAGTGCACCATATATTATTATGTAGGCAGGCTTTACATTACAAGTACATGGTCTTCACAATATTATACATGGTTACCACTTCTCTGTATGGAAATATTATGCTATATGAACTCCACAAAATCGTCTTGTAAACCTCCATAAGAGTATGATGTTAAAATGTGTTATTTGTGCTAAATTCAGTAAATACACTATTTTCTCATCAATGCTTTCATTTTCACAGATAGTAAAGACATGCTATAGATATAATGTACTGTTCTGTCAATATTTCAATCACATCTGACCAAAAATATTTCATGACAGTTTTATATCTATACATAGGAAACAATTGTTCTATAAAATATCAACTGAATAACCTATTAGGTACTGTTGGCGCCTTTATCTATCATGGGATTGATAAAAAGATTAACATAATGTCAAGTTCAAGGTAAGTGGATTTTTGTATATTTTTTCAAATGTATCAAGAACACAAGTTTGATCTTAATTATTGAATTATATTGCTACTGATTTTGACCTACTTGTTCATAATATTACTTCAATTTCTTCTCTTTTTAAGATATATTTTTAAGAGAGCATTTTGACCAAGATAGAAATGAAACTTTAAGCAGTCATTCTATATGGATAAGTGACACATAAACATCATTTTGAATAGTGTCTATTTATATGAGTGATATTTTACGGGAAATCTTATACCATGTATGTCAACCTTTTTATCATAATAGACTACTGATGAAATGCCTATGGCGCTCGTACTGTACTAGAAATATAGTATTGTACAATAGAAAATGTGTAATGTCGAAATGAATTTGCTAATTCATTACAAACAAAGCTACTAAAAAAATTAACAGATGGAACATTAGCATCATATATCAAAATGCCTTTTGGAACAATTATGCTCTCTAAAGAACTACACAATCTATCTTAGTGTACATTTGCTTATGGAATTTTGTTCCATGAGTAAAGCAGGATCTTTTTTTTTATATATGAAATGTTTCAAGTTGAAATTTCATACCAATTCAATTCCTAAGCATTACAAGGCAAATGAAAAACTATTCCAAATATAAAATAGAGAAGGAATAATTTTAACAAAAATATATAACTAATTACTTTAATATTAGACTTCATGAAGAGAACCTCATTGCTATAAAAAAAAAAAAAAACAATAACAGAACAGAAAAAGAAAAAGAAAAAAAAAATCAATCTAAAAATGCTAATTTGAGGTATAATGACATCGGTATCGGAAACCTGTCTCTATTCAGGGTCATCCATTATACAAAGGATTGGGGGATGATGCTACATCAAGATACAATAAGAAACTATGATATATAACCTATATAAAACAGAGAGAGAGAGAGAGAGAGAGAGCCAAGACTGAGGAAAAGACGGG
>NC_061830.1:1750570-1753070 GCF_019202785.1 Penaeus chinensis
CACGAGGATTCCGAAACTGTTGTCTCACTTTTAATAAATCCAGTTTTACATCGTGGGTTTTTCTACCATAGTATGAACACGGTAGAGTGTTTTCACCATTCATATATATATATATATATATATATATATATATATATATATATATATTCGCACACACACACACACACACACACACACACACACACACACACACACACACACACACACACACACACACATAATATATATATGTATGTATATATATATATATATATATATATATATATATATATATATACACACATTCACACACACATCCGTATGGTTGTGCGTGTGAGCGTTCCGAAGTCTGAGACAGGGAGTTCGAGACAGAGCCTGATCTCCACGTCCCATCGTAGCCATACCCTCCTGAAGGAGACCCTACGACTCACCTATACAAACCACTCTTCCTTCTGCGTGGAGGAGACGTCGCTCTCGGAGCCTGACGCCCTCACGGACACTGGAAGGAGCGAGCGATGGTGCGCAGCCGTCGCGTACTGCACCCCACCCCGAACGCAGGGCGAACCAGGTTTCCCGGACTCGTACCTGTCGGGGAAAGAGAGGCGTGAGGAGAGGTGCTCGAGGCCGCCGGGAGGATTGGGGGGGGGGGGGGGGGAGGGGGCGCGAGTTTATCCTGCGGGAGGAGATGTCAGAGGGCGTGAGAGGCTTGAAGGGGGGGTGGGGGGTGCACAGACCACGAGCCCTCCTCGCTCTGGGCAGGATATTTTACTCAATGGTTTCGATGCTCCATTTTGCTCTTAGCTTTTATTCTATTTATCATTATATATATTTTTTTATATATTGTTTTTTTTTTTTTTTTTTTTTTTTTTTTAATTCTCCTGTTATGCTGATTTCAAAAACTGAACCCTTCCCTGAGTCGAACTTAAGAAAAAAAGTAAAACAAAAAAATATATATATATTGACAATACACAACACTGAAACACGTATGGCAAACACGTATTTATTCATTTATCTATCAGTCTATTGCCCATGACGATACCCCAGCCCACTTTGAACAAGCTCACAGTCAGGAAAGTGAGAGAAAAAAGTCAATGGACAAGGCCATGATTAACCATATAGCACACAGTATCCTCAAGAAGGTGGATTTTTTTTTGAAGGATAAAAAAGAGGAGTTTGAAGGGGAAAATGAAAGTAGGAAGATATATATATATTATATATATATAAGTATATATATATATATATATATATATATATATATAAAATGAAACTTGACATTGAGTAAAATACCGTACCCTTGAGAGAGAACGGTTCCCAGTGAGTAGCTGCCCCCGGAAGTTGCCTTTCGCGTACCTGAAGAAGGGAAGGTAGATGGCGCTAGTGCTGTCAATTCTTGGTTGGTGGGTTGTGGTGTATATAGAGATCGTTGTGGTGATGAAAGGAGGGAGTAGTAGTGGCATAAACGGCTAAGGTAATGGGTATATATAGCGAGCGCTGCACCCCACCGTGTAGCCAGGGAAGTTTAGGTTCTGACTCGGGCTGGAACCTGGAGAAGGGAAGGAGGAGGAGGTGAGAGAGCGGTCAGCCTTGGACGCGTCTGCTGCACCCGGGCCTTCTGCACACACAACGCCGCAGTGTTGCCATTGAGATTCTCGTCAAAAAAACGCTTGACTGGAGTTAAACAAACAAACAAAAAAAAAAAAAAGCTGGATATATAGAGTAAAAGCTCTTAAATTTTCCCAGCTAAAAAAAAAAAGACTTTAAACAGCTGATTTTAAACTTTCGACATTTTCTCGCTAGATCCGCTATCAAAAACTCTAGATCTGGCGGGAAAATCGCTAGAATGGCAACACTGCGATGCCCTTCCTTCACATCTGCCCGTCAACTATTTCGTAAAACAAGGACTAAAAATAAGAAAAAAAAGCATTCTCATTTCTTCAACCTATGTGAAGATTTGTCCATTTGCTGGAGTTTAAATTTTCTGTCGCTTATTCTTAGGTGCAAGAATAATGCTACTACAGCAAAATTAAAGCTTAATAAAACTAAAAACAAAAGTGCATTCTAGTTATTTCTCGACCTAAATGAAGATCTGTCATTTGCAAATTTATGAATATATTTTCTATTTTTATAATCCACCTTGCATCACTAATAATTCTACAATAAAAGAAATAAATAAAAGCTATTGCATTCTCAGTTCCTCCCATTTTTTCAGAGAAAAAAAATCTAAAATAGATATCTTTCTATTGTATATGTTTATGCTTTCAAATTGTAACAGTAATTTATTCTACAATAAAAAAGATAAAATGTGAAAAGTACATACAGATTTAAGAGGCAGATAGCTGCTCTGAAGCCCATGTCTTTAAATCACACTTTGATAAACAGGCCATTCTCTCTAATACAAAATGAAGTCATATGCAAGCAAATCACAAGCGTTCTAAGGCATACATATTTTTTTTTCATAAATGATTAAAAAAAAAAAAGAAAAAAAGAAAAAGAAAACGCATTCATCCTGAATAAATTGTTT
>NC_061830.1:1758070-1760570 GCF_019202785.1 Penaeus chinensis
ATCTGCCCTGAGGAATATATATATATTTTTTTTTTCTTCGTTTGTTTGTTTCTGTAATAACTTGAATGATAAATCTCCAAATTATTATTTTTTCTCTCTTTCTCTTATATTTCTCTATACCTCTTTTTCTTTTTCTTTCTATTTCTCTCTTTCCTACTTTTTAACTCTCTTTCTTTCTCTCGCTCTCTTCCTTTTCTTTCCGCCTTTCCTCTCCCTTCTTCCTTCCTTCCTTTCCTTCTCTTTCCCTCGTCCTTCTATCTCTTTTCTTTTGTTTTCTCTTTCTTATTATTATCTTCCTTTCCTTTCCTATCAGTTTTTTTGTTTTTTGTAATATACCTTCCTTTACCTTCTTTCTCTTTCTCTCTTTCTCTTATTCTTATCTTCCTTTCTCTCTCTAAATCTTAACTTTCTATATTCTTTTTTTTTTTTCTTTATAACATTTTCTATCCTTCCTCTTATCTTTCTTTTCTTTTTTTCCTTTCTCCATCTCCCTCTAATTCTTATTTTCCTTCCCCTTTCTTCTATCTATCTATCTATCTATCTTTTCCTTGTTCTTTCATCAGTACCTCTTTCTTTCATATTATGTTTTATTCATATTTCATCTGTAATATACCTTCCTTTTCTTTCCTTTCTCTCTCTCTCTCTCTCTCTCTCTCTCTCTCTCTCTCTCTCTCTCTCTCTCTCTCTCTCTCTCTCTCTCTCTCTCTCTCTCTCTCTCTCATTCATATCTTCCTATCCTTCATCCTATCTATCTATCCTATCTATCTATCTATCTATCTATCTATCTATCTATCTATCTATCTATGTATCCATCTACCTATCTATCCATCCATCCATCCATCCATCTATCTATCCATCTATCCATCCATCCATCCATCCATCCATCCATCCATCTATCCATCCATCTATCCATCTATCCATCTTTCCATCCATCCATCTATCCATCCATCTATCCATCCATCCATCCATCCATCCACCCATCCATCTATCCATCCATCTACCTATCTATCTCTTCTTTTTCCTCCTCCTCCTTTCTTTTTACCTGGAGAAAACATCAGCTAACTCACCGGGGGGAATGACGGATGTGTGTTGCGGCGCCCCGGGGTAAGGCGGCGGTTTCTCGACGAGGAGGCTGCTGAACGTGCCGTTTGTCCCGAAATTCCCGCCGATTTCTACTGCCGAAGGGGGGAGAGGGGGCGTTAGTAGGGTTGGGTTGGGTAGGGGGGAAGGAAGGAGGGTTGGGGGGAAGGAAGGAGGGTAGGGGGGAAGGGAGGGTGGGTTGGGGGGAAGGAGGAGGGTGGGTTAGGGGGAAGGGAGGGTGGGTTAGGGGGAAGGAGGAGGATGGGTAGGGGGAAGGAGGGTGGGTTGGGGGATGGAGGGTGGGTAGGGGGAAGGAGGGTAGGGCAGGGGGAGGGAGGGTGGGTAGGGGAAGGAGGGTGGGTAGGGGAAGGACGGTGGGGAGGGGAAGGAGGGTGGGTTAGGGGAAGGAGGGTGGGAAGAGGGTGGGAGCGGAAGGAGGGAGGTGGGTAGGAGGGGGGGGGGGGGGTGAGGGAAGAAAGAAGAGGGAGTGAGGGTGAGGGGGTGGGGGAAGGGAGAGGGGGGAGGGAGTGAGGGTGAGGGAAGGAAGGAGAGGGGGGAGGGAGTGAGGAGGAGGGAGGGAAGGAGAGGGAGGGTGGGGAGTGAGGGTGAGGGGTGAGGGAGTGGGTAGGAGGAGGAGGAGAGAAGGAAGGAGAGGGGTATTTGAATCGGGAAATTGGGCGAGGGAAGGGAAGGGAGAAGCAAGACGAAAAGGAGGAGGAAAGGAAGGGGATGCGAAAAAGGGAAGCACAGAGGAATCGAAAAGAGGAGAAAGGAAAGGGAGAAAGAGGGAGATAGATGGGATTGTGATATATTGTGCATTTGAGGTTGTGAAGAAGACACTTTGTGGTTATAGATACGTCGTGGTAAATATTATTGGGTAAATATTATTGACGTAAATATCAAAATGCATTAATTAATGGTGATATCATAGCATAGTACATATAAATCTAGAATGCGAGGTTGAGACTGAGGTAAAGAGAGATAATAACAATGACATTGTACAGTACATTAAAATAAACCTAAAATATTGGTGTGAACTGTGGTTTTGCCATTAACTAGAATGTTTGCAATTATACATTTTAGCAAACACAGGCAAATTATACATAATATATATACGAATACACGCGAACACTATTAATATTATAGTTATTGGTAGTAATTTGCAATTGAAACTTTAGCATTCGGACTGGAAACATCCATTATCATACGGAAAATATTAGTAATGTTATCATCAATTTTCTTCCGAAATTTTTGGTTACAATAATATTTAATAATACCAAGACTCACCGTTTACTGGAAGGGGAGAAGAAAGTAATTAATTCCATGATCCCCGGTGATTTTTTTCTCACTCTTTCTTTCTCTCCTCTCTCTCTCTCTCTCTTTTTGTTTTCTCTTCTCTCTCTCTCTCTCTCTCTCTCTC
>NC_061830.1:1768070-1773070 GCF_019202785.1 Penaeus chinensis
GGGGGAGGTAGGTAGGTAAGTGGGTAAGTAGGTAGGTAAGTAGATAGGTAAGTAGGTAGGGAGGGGGGTAAATGGTTAGGTAGGTAGGTGGGTAAATGGTTAGGTAGGTAGGGAGGTAAATGGGTAGGTAGGTAGAAGGGTAAATGGGTAGGTAGGTAGGTGGGTAAATGGGAAAGTAAATAGGTAGGTAGGTAGGTAAATAATAAGGTAGGTAAATGGGTAGGTAGGAAGGCAAAAGGATGGGTAAGTAGGGAGGTAAATTGGTAGGTAGGTAGGTAAATGGGTTTGTAGGTAGGTAACTAAATGGGTAGGTAGGTAGATGGGAAGGTAAGTAGGTAGATAGGTAGGTAGGAAGGTAAATAATAAGGTAGGTAAATGGGTAGGTAGATAGGTAAGTAAGTGGGAGAGTAGGTGGGTAGGTAAGTAAGTAAGTAGGTACATAACATGAGATAAAGATTGTACATACGTAGGTAGGTAAGGGAGGCAAGTAAAGAGTTAAGTACATGCGTAAGTAGAAAACCGCTTCTCTGTGCCTGTGTTGACGATGAAGTTCGATAGACTGTGACGTGCTAAAAGGACGTGTGGAAAAGTCCCTTTGGCTGTGGGGGGTCTGTGGGTTGTAAATGTGTAAAGGGTTTTAGTTTGCTTGTGAAGGAGGGAAGGGAGGGTAGAGGTGAAGTTTTGTTTCTGTTTTTTTGTTTTTATGTTTTAGTATCTGTGTGGATGTTTATGTATAAGAAGGTGTGTGTGCATTTCTTGTACTTATATACATGTACACACTCACACACACAGACACATACACGCACAAACACACAGACACAAACACAAGCACAAACACACACAAACACAAGCACAAACACACACACAAACACAAGCACACACACACGCACAAACAAACAAACAAACAAACAACTCCCACCCCCCACACACACAAACAAACAAACACAATCAACCCAACCACCTCCACCTCCGCAGAAAAAGAAAAAAAAATCCTACCCACACTTTTTTCTTCTGTCTTTCTCTCCCTTTCAAAATCCATCTCGGGACCGCACAGAAACCCGGCCTATCCATCAGGCTCTGCTTTCGGTCCCCTGCTCCCATATGCCCGTCCATTTATCCAAGCAAGCACCGGGTTTTCCTTCACGCTTGAAAAACATATCAGACTGAAGGAATTGGAGATATTGTGTTGAAGGAGATTCATGGCTGAGAGAGGGAGATGAGGGGAGGGAGGGAGGGAGGGAGGGAGAGGGAAATGGGGGGAGGGAGGGAGAGGGAAATGGAGGGAGGGAGGGAGGGAGGGAGGGAGAGGGAAATGGGGGGAGATGGGGGGAGGGAGGGAGAGGGAAATGGAGGGAGGGAGGGAGGAAGGGAGGGAGAGGGAAATGGGGGTGGAGATGGGGGGAGGGAGGGAGAGGGAATGGAGGGGGGGAGGGAGGGCGGGAGGGAGAGGGAAATGGGGGGGAGATGGGGGAGGGAGGGAGGAATATGGGGGAGAGGGAGATTGGGGGATGGTTGAGGGAAAGAGAGAGGTAGAGAGAGAGAGAGAGAGAGAAGAGAGAGAGAGAGAGAGAGAGAGAGAGGTAGAGAGGTAGAGAGAGAGAGAGAGAGGTAGAGAGGTAGAGAGAGAGAGAGAGAGAGAGAGAGAGAGAGAGAGAGGTAGAGAGGTAGAGAGAGAGAGAGAGAGAGAGAGAGAGAGAGAGAGAGAGGTAGCAGAGGAGAGAGAGAGAGAGAGAGAGAGAGAGAGAGAAGGAGAGAGAGAGGGAGAGAGAGAGAGAGAGAGAGAGAAGAGAGAGAGAGAGAGGTAGGAGAGAGAGGTAGAGAGAGGGAGAGAGAGAGAGAGAGAGAGAGAGGTAGAGAGGAGAGAGAGAGAGAGAGGAGAGATGAGAGAGAGAGAGAGAGGATGAGAGAGAGGTGAGAGAGAGGAGAGAGAGAGAGAGAGAGGAGGAGGTAGAGAGAGGTAGAGAGAGAGAGAGGAGGAGGTGAGAGGAGAGAGAGAGAGAGAGAGGGAGAGAGGTAGAGAGAGGAGAGAGAGAGAGAGAGAGAGGTTAGAGAGAGTAGAGAGAGAGAGTGAGAGGAGAGAGAGAGGAGAGTGAGAGGGAGAGAGAGAGAGAAGAGAGAGAGAGAGAGGAGAGAGAGAGAGGAGAGAGAGATAGAGAGAGAGGAGAGAGAGAGAGAGAGTGAGAGATGAGAGAGAGAGAGATGAGAGAGAGAGAGAGAGAGAGAGAGGTAGAGAGGTAGAGAGAGAGAGAGAGAGAGGAGAGAGAGAGAGAGAGAGAGAGAGAGAGAGAGGTAGAGAGAGAGAGAGAGAGAGAGGAAGAGAGAGAGAGAGAGAGAGAGAGAGAGAGAGAGAGAGAGAGAGAGAGAGAGAGAGAGAGAGAGAGAGGTTTAGATATTAATTATGCATGTAAACCCATATAATATTAATAACAACAGCAATGATAATAATAATATCAATAATAATAATAATTATAATAATAATAATAATAATAATAATATTATTATTATTATTATTATTACTATTAATTACAATAATAGTTATAATAATAATGATGATAATAATAATAATATTATTATTATAAATAATGATAATAATAATAATAATAATAATAACAAGAATAATAACAATAAAGATAATAGTAATAATAATAATAATAATAACAATAATGATAATAATAACAGCAACTAAAATAATAATAATAATAATAATAACACGAATAATAACAATAATATTCATCATCATCATCATAACAATATTAACAAAATCCCGTAATTGCCTCTCCCTCCCTCCCCCCCCCCCCCTAACCACAGCCAAACGAACCCAACCAAGCTGGAAGGCCGAAGCAGCAGCCATGAGCACTGGTACAGTACGAAGCAAGGAACGTCTTTTAACAGGCGAGTGACTTCAGCTTCCTCGTCCCCCAATGCTGGCCGTTAGGATGGCTGCCTGTGCCTAACCCGCCTTTGAGACTTCCCGGCTTGTTAATCATGGGTATTAATTCAGTTGGTACCCTAAAACGCATTTAACATCAAAGGGAGAGTTTATGCTTTATCGTTTACCCTTAGGGTGGGTGGGTGGTAGGGTTGGAGGGAGGGGGAAGGGAAGGCGAGAGAGAGAGAGCGAGAGAGCGAGAGAGAGAGAGAGAGAGAGAGAGAGAGAGAGAGAGAGAGAGAGAGAGAGAGAGAGAGAGAGAGAGAGAGAGAGAGAGAGAGAGAGAGAGAGAGAGAGAGAGAGAGAGAGAGAGAGAGAGAGAGACAGGGGGCGGGGGAGGAATGGAAGAGAAAAGAGAGCGAGAGAGCGAGAGAGAGAAAGAGAGAGAGAGAGATAGATGGAGAGAGAGAGAGAGAGAGAGAGAGAGAGAGAGAGAGAGAGAGAGAGAGAGAGAGAGAGAGAGAGAGAGAGAGAGAGAGAGAGAGAGAGAGTTAGAGTGAGATTTCACTCGGACAGAATAAATTTTCCAAACGTAAATTCACGATGGGAGATAAGGGAGAAAGAGGGCAAGAGAAAGAGGAGGGAGGGGAGAGAGAAAGAAGAGAAGAGAAGAGAAAAGAAGAAAAGAGAAGAGAAGAGAAGAGAAGAGAAGAGAAGAGAAGAGAAGAGAAGAGAAGAGAGAGGGAGGTAGAGAAGAGGTGGGATAGCGAGAAGGGAGTGAGAGACGAAGAAATAAAGAAGAACAGAGTGAAAAAGGAATAGAGTTTGGGGGACGGAAAGAGGGGAAGGGAAAGGAAGAGAGAAGAAAGGACAAAAAGAGGAGAGGAAAGAGAGAAAGAAACTGCAAAGAGGGAAAGAGAGAGAGAAGAGAGAAGGAAAAGAAGAGGAACGAGAAAAGAAAGAGAGGAATGAGGGAAGAGATGGAAGAAGGAGAAAGGAAAGGAGCAGAGAAAGGGAAATACTTCGACACGAAAGGAGAACGAAGAGGAGAAGGAGAGACAGAAGATAAAAAAAGTCTAGTCTCACGGCTACTGCATATCATACGTTCTTCCTTAAGGATAACTAATTAGGAAGTTCGGGGTAGAGAGAGAGAGAGAGAGAGAGAGAGAGAGAGAGAGAGAGAGAGAGAGAGAGAGAGAGAGAGAGAGAGAGAGAGAGAGAGGGAGAGAGAGGGAGAGAGAGAGAGGGGGAGAGAGAGAGAGAGAGAGAGGGAGAGAGAGGAGAGAGAGAGAGAGGAGAGGGAGAGAGAGAGAGAGAGAGAAGAGAGAGGAATGAGAGGGAGGGAAGAGAGGGGAGATGAGTGGAGAAATGAGATTGGGGGGGAGTTATGGGGAAGCGGAGGTGGGGGGGGGGAAGAAACAAAGGGGGAAGTTGGGGCTTGGGGATAGGGGGGGCTTGGGGGAAAAGGGATGGTGGGAAGGGGGAAAAGGCGGGGGGGGGGGAAAAAGGGGGGGGCGGGGGGGGGAAGGGGGGGGGGGGACGGGGGGGGGTTATTTCTAAATATTCCTAAATCTCTATTCCCACTTTTTTCTTTTTTTGGGGAAGGAAAGTTTAATGGAACAAACTGGGGTAAAAAAGGGGAAAAGGGTTAAATAAAAAAGGGGAATCGGGTTTTTATTGGAAGGAATAAAAAAGGGAGGAAAAAACGGGTAAAATACTTTCTTTTAGTTTTATTTTGGGGTTTATGGTTTAAAGGGGGGGGGATTTTAAAGGGGGGAATAACGGCAGGACAAGTGATGAATTAATTTAAAGGGGGGGGGGGGATAATATCAATAAAATACATTTGGGGAAAAAAAGGATAAATGGGGTAAGGAAACCTAAAAAAGGGGGAAGGGGGGGGGGTTTTACATAAAGAAAAAGGGATAATTTGGGGAGAAAACGCGGGTAAAAGGGTATGAAGGGGGGGGGAGGGGGGGTTTGGGGGGGGGGGTTGACAGGAAAAGGGGTTGAGGACAAGGGTGGGAGGGAGGAGAAGAAAGGAGGAGAAGTTGAGGGAGGGAAAGGGGGGAGAGAGGGGGGGGGGGGGGGGAAAAAGGGGTGGAGGAGGGAGGAGGGAGAAGGGGGAGAGGGG
>NC_061830.1:1797337-1802732 GCF_019202785.1 Penaeus chinensis
TCCAGATCACGTGCCCGGTTTCTCTCCCCCATTTCTCCCCTTATCCCTTACCCCTCACCCCCCCCCTCCCCCATACCCCCAACCCATCATCGACTCCCCTCCCCCCCCAAACCCCCCTAACCCTCCGACCCAAGGGACAGCCTCGAACGCATTTCCCGCTGCCGTCGACTCGCCTTCCCACCCACGATAACTATAGCTAGGGGCGCGGGAGAGCGATAAACAACGCCCACAACCCGCCCACACGCCCCTCACCCCGACGGGCGTGGGTGTCAGGAGATATATATACACACAGACCTCTCCTTCCTCTCTCTCTCGCTCTGTCTCTGTCCACCCTGACCCACGCCCTGTCCCTCAGAGATGGGCGTGTGGGCGTGATCAGACGAAGCCCACGCCACGCCTAATCGTCGATCTCATGACTAGAAGCTCCAGTCGCACCTTAAACTGTTATTTTTCGATGCTCCGAGCGCTAGAAACACTAGATAACATATCACAAAGCTTTGTACATTTAACATAACAGTTGGTTATAACAAGGAAAAAAGGGGGGAAAACTAATAAAGCAAAATATATATATTTATATGTATATATGTATAGAGATGTCATAACGGAATGGTTGAAAAAAAATAAAAAAATATATTGCGCGGTTTGATAGATTAAGAATCGAAGGGAAAGGAAAAAAAGAACGTGATTTGAAAGAATATGGATCATTTTTTTTTTTTAAAAGAGAGAGAAAGACTAAGAGAGAAATTAAAAAAAAAAAAAAAAATAACACGAAAAAGCAAGAAGAGAAATTTTTAAAAAGTATTCCATCTATGACAACCTTGGAAGAAAACGAGATATGAGGGGAACACTGGAGCGAAAGGGAGCTTTTTCTCCGGCCGTCCGAAGTCCCCCCCTCCCATCCCCTCCCCTTCCCCTCCCCTTCCCCTCCTCTGAACTCCCCAAAAAAGTGGGGGTTGTTTCGTAAAGGTTTCTTCTTCTATTTCCTTTATTTTACTCTCTCTTTTCTTTTCATTTTCTTATTCTCTTGGAGGTACGTTAGTGTCTCTTGTCATCTCGTTGTTGGACGCCTGCCTCCGAAGACATGACAAACATTAAAAACGACGATACGAATGACAGTTAATGACAACAACCCCACGACTCGGGAGACGCTTCCTCTTGACCTCTTGACCTCGATTCCGGAAGTAGCACCTGGTCCGGAAGAAGAGGAGGAAGCAAGAGGAAGAAGAGGAGGAGCAAGAGGAAGAGGACGAGGACGAGGACGAGGACGAGGACGAGGACGACCTACGCCTCGGCCGAAGTAAGTCCTGGTCAAGTAGCACCATTAACGCCCGCGGATTCAGTGGGGGGGCGCCTCTCCCAGCACCGGCAGCGTCTGTGGGCGGAGAGAGGGAACACGTCTAAGATTCTGACAGGTAGAAAGAATAGTCGATAAGTGTCTGTAAGGAAAAGGGGATAACATCGTCGATTCCGGAAGATCAGACATTCATTAGATATGAATTTCAGATAAGAATAAAACACAAACACACATATATGATTCATTTTTTAGCATATAAATCATTTTTTATTTTTATTTTTTTCGTTTGTTTTGATCAGCAAATAAGACCTTCGCCCTTTCACAAAGAACACTAATCAAAACCTCGAAAAAAAAAGACAAAAATATCCAAAAACCTAACTAACCCCTCTAATACCCACATCCCCCCCACCCCACCCCCACCCCCCCCACCCAAAAAAAAAAAAAAAAAAAAAACAGTCTAAAAGCCACGCGAATGACCTCTTCCTCCTCACCTTGTTCTCGGCACAAAGCCCGTGTCGGTCCAGGCGCGTGTACTCCCTGCCCGAACGCGGCCTCAGAGTGTTCACGGAAGAGCGGGCCAGCAGCCTGTGGGGGAGAAAGGGGTATTAGGATAAAAGGGGGAAAGAGGGAGAATAAATGAGGAAGGAGAGAGAGAGAGAGAGAGAGAGAGACGAGAGAGAGAGAGAGGAGAGAGGAGGAGAGGAGAGAGAGTGGAGAAGGAAAAGAGTGAGGGGGGAGAGAGGAGATTGAGAGAGAGAGGAGAGAGAAGATTAGAATAAAAGGGGAAGGAGGGAGAATAAATGAGGAAGGGTAGAGAGAGAGAAGGATTAGAATAAAAGGGGGAAGGAAAGAGAGAGAAGGATTAGAATAAACGGGAAATAACAATAATATAAAAAAAGAATTACATCCATTTCATTATTCCGAAAAATAAAAAATAAAACGGAAAATATTCGAGAAAAAACGTAAAAAGAAAGAAAGAAAGGGGAGAGAGAGAGAGAGAGAGAGAAAGAAAGAGAGAGAAAAGAGAAGTAGAGGAGAGAGAGAGAGAGAGAGAGAGAGAGAGAGATAGAGGAGAGAGGAGGAGGGGAGAGAGAGAGGAGAGGGGGTAAAAGAGATGAAGAGAGAGAGAGAGAGAGAAAAATATATATTTTTATATAAAAACACTCAAAAAAGAGATAAAACGAAGAAAAAATCATTCTTTCAAATCTTTTCTCATTTCCTTTCATACTCAATCTTTCCTTCTTCCAGACTCCACTAATTTTTCTTTATATTTTCTTTTCTTCTCTATCTGTCTTCTTCTTTTTTTTTTTTTTTTTAACACTCAATTTTCCTTTTCTCCTACACTCAAGAAAAACAATGAAAATAATAATAAACCGATAAAAAAAAGATGAATAAATGAATAAATAATAAAAAGTAAAACAAAAAAAAAAATGATAGATACAAAACATTAAAAAATATATGTAATAAAAAAAAATCAATATCATATGAAATATAAAATAAAGAAAATAAAAGCGCCGAAATAACCCTCCCCCCTCTCTCCCCATCACCCCCACCCCTTCCTTCCCCCCACTCACCCCCCACCCCCACCCTCACCCCCCCCCCTCACCCCCATATTCGGCCCAAGTTGCCGCGAGTGAACAATGGTGTTCAAGACGCCGGAAGTTGCAAGGCACAGATAATTCGCGGCGATTTGCATAGCTCTTGCCTTCCCCCCCCTCCCTTCCCCCTCCCTTCCCCCTCTCTTGGTCTCTTTTTCCCTTCCTCTTCCTTCGCCTCTTTCCCACTTCCCTTCTTTCCCCAATTTCCCTCTCTTCGTCTCTCTCCTGCCCCTTCTCTTCGACTTCTTCCCCTCCCCCCTCTCACTCTCTTGTTGGTCTCTCTCTCTCTCTCTCTCCCCTCTCTCTTCTTCTCTCTCTCTCTCTCTTCTCTCTCTCTCTCTTCTCTCTCTCTCCTCTCTCTCTCTCTCTCTCTCTCCCTCTCTCCCTTCTCTCTCTCCTTCTCTCTTTTCTCTCCTCTCTCTCTCTCCCTCTCTCTCTCCCCCTCTCTCTCCTCTCCTTTTCCCTCTCTTTTCTCTCCCTCTCTCTCTTTTCTTCTCTCTCTCTCTCCTCTCTTCTCTCTCTCTTCTCTCTCTCTCTCTCTCTCTCTCTCTCCTCTCTCTCTCTCTCTCTCTCTCTCTCTCTCTCTCTCTCCCCCTCCCTTCCCTCTCCCTCTCCCTCTCCTTCTCCCTCTCCCCCTCCACCCCCCCCCCCTCCTCACTTGGCCCACTGACCCAAACTCACAAAGTCTTGAATCTTTTTTCTTTTTGTTCTTCTTCTCCTTCTTCTTCATCCTCTTCTTCTTTATGACACGTGAAGGGTATTTATTTTCTTATTTCTTTCTCTTTTCCCATTTTCTTTTTTTTCTTTTTTTTCTTATTTACATATTTTTTTTATTTTTTTCCTTTTTCGTATATACAGATACCGTGGGACACACACACACACACACACACAAACACACACACACACACACACATATTGTTTCTGCTGGTGTTACTGATACTATTTACTTCTTTTTCTTCTCCTTCTCCTTCTTCTCCTCCTCCTTCTCCCTAGTTCCCCTCCTTCCCTCCTTCCCTCCTTCCCTCCCTCCTTTCAACCCCCCCATCCCCCCCCCATCCCCCGCCCCCCGAAACGAGGACTCAGCGACTCATTACGAATGTACAATTTGGGCAAACTTTAATTGACTTGCAGGACGCGCCTCGGCTGTCGCTTGCCTCCTGCTGGGCGGCTGTGAGGAGTGTGTGGTGGGTGGTTTGTGTGTGGTGAGGGTGTGGTGGGTGTGTGGTGAGTGTGGTGAGTGTGATGAGGGTGTGGTGGGTGTGTGGTGAGTGTGTTGAGTGCGTGGTGTGTGTTTGATGAGTGTGTGATGAGAGTGTGGTTGGTGTGTGGTGAGTGTTTTGTGTGTGATGAGGGTGTGGTGGGTGCGTGGTGAGTGTGGTGAGTGCGTGGTGTGTGTTTGATGAGTGTGTGATGAAGGTGTGGTGAGTGTTCTGTGTGTGATGAGGGTGTGGTGGGTGTGTGGTGAGTGTTCTGTGCGTGGTGAGGGTGTGGTGGTTGCGTGATGTGTGGGATGAGTTATGTGTGAGTGATGGCTGTTTAATGAGTGTGCGGTGAATGTATGATGGAGATGTGTGTGCAATGGGTGTGTGATGTGTGGGTGATGAGTCCGTCGTGAGTTTTTCCCAAGAAGGACGAGGAGATCCATCGCTTTCGGAGCTCATCACACGGCTGGTGGAAGTCGACGAGAGTTATATCAATGTCCTCGGTGTCATCACATCAAATGACCATCATCACTCAACTCCTACACTCTCTCTCTCACTCACTCACTCACTCTCTCTCTCTCGCTCTCTCTCTCTCTCTCTCTCTCTCTCTCTCTCTCTCTCTCTCTCTCTCTCTCTCTCTCTCTCTCTCTCTCTCTGTTTCGTTTTCTCTCTCTCTCTCTCTCTCTCTCTCTCTCTCTCTCTCTCTCTCTCTCTCTCTCTCTCTCTCTCTCTCTCTCTCTCTCTCTCTCTCTCTCTCTCTCTCTCTCTCTCTCTCTCTCTCTCTCTCTCTCTCTCTCTCTCTCCCCTTTCTATCCATTCTTTCTCCCTTCTCTCTCTCTCTCCCTTAACTCACTCACTCGCTGACCCACTTATTCATTCATTCACTTATTCTTCCACTTATATATCCGTCCACTTACTCACTCATTCATCCACTTACTCACTCATTCATCCACTTACTCACTCACATACTCCTTGATCCATTCACTCACTCATTTATTCACTTACTCACTAATGAATCCCTTACTCATCCCCCCCCCCCCCACTCACCGGTCGTGGTCCGAGGACGAGTGCGAGGACGAGAGGCTGAGGGTGTCCAGGTAGTCGCTCATGTCGGAGGCCCCGGAGGAGGTGGACTTGGCGTCGCCCGAGCCGCTGCTGCTCCCGCCGCCTCCTCCTCCACCTCCTCCTCCTCATCCTCCACCTCCGGTTCCTCCTCCTCCTCCGCCTCCTCCTCCGCCGACGCCTCCGCCGAGCTCCTGGCATGACGCCGCTACGCCTGTGGGGAAAGGGGAGGGCGGGAA
>NC_061830.1:1802832-1805332 GCF_019202785.1 Penaeus chinensis
CAGGCAGACAGACAGACTATTGCACAGACAGGCAGACAAACACACAGACAGACAGAGGAATACACAGACAAAGAGATAAATACACATACAGATAAAGATACAGACAGACAGACAGACAAATGCACATTCAGACAGACAAATACACATTCATACAGACAGATAAATACACAGGCACAGGCAAATACACATTCAGACAGATAAATCCACAGGCAGCAAACAACACAAACAGACAGACAGACAAATACACAGATAGGAAAGAGAAGGAAAAACCCATCCCTCGTCTCCACGCCCAGGTCTTCTCTCCGGTTCAGATCTCCAATTCTCTGCTAGAACAGGTAAGGTACAAGACTCTATACTTTTTTTCTGATAAAATATTCACGTCCAGATCAACGGTAAGCTTTTCCTAGCGTGGAGAAAATTGATTTTTTTTTTCTTCTTATATTTCTCTCTATCTCTCTATTCCTTTTTTTTCTTCTTTTGCTTTTGTGGTTTGGATTTTTCTGTTCATTATTTTTCTTTTCCTTCTCTCGATAATGATTTGGATTAGTTGATATCATGGAAACAACTCTCTCTCTCTCTCTCTCTCTCTCTCTCTCTCTCTCTCTCTCTCTCTCTCTCTCTCTCTCTCTCTCTCTCTCTCGTTTTTGTTTTCGTTCTTTTTCTTTCTCTTTCTCTTTTTTTTCTCCTTTTTTCTCTTTCTATTTCTCTATTCCTTTCTCCCTCTGTCTGTCTGTCTGTCTCTCTCTCTCTCTCTCTCTCTCTCTCTCTCTCTCTCTCTCTCTCTCTCTCTCTCTCTCTCTCTCTCTCTCTCTCTCTCTCTCTCCATTAAGTATCAAAAAGAATGAGAGAAAAAGAAAAAAAAAAGAAAAAGAAAAATGACAAAATGCGCTAACGATGTGTAATCTAATCAATGATAAAACATTCCTTCAGTATTTTCCTCTTTTTCCAGTCTTCTATTCTGCTAAAAAGAAAAAAAGAAAAAAAAATGATAATCATTTTATTCTATCAATCCTTATTCTTTTCTTTTTTTCTCTTTTTTCAATCTTGCTTTCGAACAAAATAAAAAAAAAAAAAAAAAATTCCATCAATTTCTTTTTTTTTCCCTTTTTTAAAATCTTGCTTTCGAAAAAAAAAATCCAACCAATCTTTTTCTTTTTATAATGAAAAAAATCTTATTTTCGGCCCCCCAACCACCCCTCACCCTTCAACCCCCCCCCCCCGCCCTCCACCCCCCCAAAAAAAAGGGAAAAAAAGGAGGGGGGGGGGGGCAGGGAAATCATTTCATCTGTTGATCAAAGGGAAGAGTTATGCTTGAAACAGCTGATGCTCCGGGAAACTCAGCTGCTTCTCTTCCTTTCCATTTCTTTTTCGCTTTTTTTTTCTCTCTCTCTTTTTTCGTTTTTTTTTTTTTTTTTTTTTTTAATCTTCGTCATTCTTTTGTCGTTCGATATTTTTGCAGCTGTTATTACTTAGAGAGATAGATAGATAGAGAGAGAAAGATAAGAGAGAGAGAGAGAGAGAGAGAGAGAAAGATGAGAGAGAGAGAGAGAGAGAGAGAGAGAGAGAGAGAGAGAGAGAGAGAGAGAGAGAGAGAGAGAGAGAGAGAGAGAGAGAGAGAGAGAGAGAGAGAGAGAGAGAGAGAAAGCGAGAGAAAGAGAGAGAGAAAGAGAACCATACAACCAAACAGCCCTAGCAGTCGATGCAAACACGACAGCCCATATTCACAACCTGTCAGGCATTATAGAAATCTCACACAGATTTGCATAATGAAGCTTCTGTCTCCTGCAGGCGCCGCGTCTGATTAACTTCGAATCTATTCTTAGCTTGGAAAAATTATATATATATATATTTTGGAAAAGATGCTGTTCTACAATTGTCATAAAAGTTTGTTCTAATTATGTGATATGCGTTTGGGGTTATATTTCAATTTTTTATACAGGTTTTGTTCGATTTTGTATCTATATGTTTTTTATTATGGTTTATCCTTATTATTCTCGTTTATCAGTGTTCGTCTTTGTTTTTGTTGTCATATTCGTGGTCGTCAGAATTATCAACATCATCATGACAGTTATTGTTTATCAGTATTTCTATAATTGTCATTATTTATAGTCATTATCATATTAATAACACTAATGATGAGTGGTGATGATGATGATGATGATAAAGATGAAGATGAAAATGAAGATGATAATGATAATAACAATAATAACAGTAATACTTACAATAAGAAAAGTATAGCAATAATAATAATAACAACAACAACAATAATAATAATAATAATGATAATAATAATAGTAATAATAACCAAATAATAATGATAATAATCCGCATATTTCGTTTCGCCCTCGATTATTCAACCCTGATCTAAAGACAGACACACAGCAGACGTCTTATAAACATTTTCCTTAATCTATATCCATATAAAAAAAAACACCTAACTAATTCTAATTCTTCCGTTCAGATTGCGATGTTCTAATCTTAATGATATAATTATAAATCC
>NC_061830.1:1821271-1826271 GCF_019202785.1 Penaeus chinensis
CTTCTCTTATCCCCCTATCATCCCTCTTCCCTCTTCCCCCTCTTCTGACCTCCCCCTCCCCTACTTTCCCTCTTACCAGTCCCTTTTTTCTCGTTTCCCCAATTCCCCAATCCACTCCACCTTCCTTTTGCCCCTTCCCCTTCTTCCTTCCACTGTTAATTCCTTTACTCCCCACCTCCTCTCTTCCCAGTCTTCCCCTACCACCTTCTTCTCTTTTGCTCTCCTCCCCAGCCCTTTCTTCCCTTTTCTCTACTTTTTCCCACCCCTTCTCTTCCCCATTCACCTTTTCCCCTTTCTCCCTCTTCCTCTCCTTCTCCCCATCTCCTCTCTACCCCATTCACTCCCTTTATCACCTTCTCCCATTTCACCTCTTCCTCATCCACCTTCTCTCCTTTCTCCCCCTTCCTTTCCTTCTCCCCCACCCCTCCCCAACTCTTCCTCCTCCTCCTTCCCCCTCCTTCTCCCCCACCCCTCCCCAACTCTTCCTCCTCCTTCTCCCCCACCCCTCCCCAACTCTTCCTCCTCCTCCTTCCCCCTCCTTCTCCCCCACCCCTCCCCAACTCTTCCTCCTCCTCCTTCCCCCTCCTTCTCCCCCACCCCTCCCCAACTCTTCCGCCTCCTCCTCCCCCCTCCTTCTCCCCCACCCCTCCCCAACTCTTCCTCCTCCTTCTCCCCCACCCCTCCCCAACTCTTCCTCCTCCTCCTTCCCCCTCCTTCTCCCCCACTCCTCCCCAACTCTTCCTTCTCGTCCTCCTTCTCCCTCGTTCTCTTCCCCTCTTCCTTCCAGCATCTCTCTCCCCCCATTCTTCGCCAGTTCGGAAAATCAAATTATGTGAAGTGAAGGGAGATCGCCTTTAAGAACGCGTTTGAATAAAATATAACATCCATTATTTATTATTTTTATTTTCATTTTTATTTTTCATGTATTCATTTTTTTTTTTCTTTTTCCAACATTTTTATTTATCTATTTATTTTTTGAACACGTGCTGCTCGTCTCTCGTATTATGTCGACGGAAGCAACCTTGAATTTTTATTGTATATTTTTACGTCTTGGGCTCAAGGCTGCGGTCCAAATCTATTGGTATTGGTATTATTATTATCATTATTATTATAGTGTGTGTGTGTGTGTGTGTACATTATATGTGCGTGTGTGTCTGTGTCTGTATCTCTTTTTCTCCCTCTCTCCCTGTATCTCCTCCCACTCTATCCCCTGCCTCTCTCCCTCTCTTTCTTCTCTCTCTCTCCCCCCTCTCTCTCCCTCTCTCTCTCTCCCTCCCTCTCTCTCTCTCCCCTACCTCTCCCCCACTCTCTCACCTCCCTCTGTCCCTCTCTTTTTCCCTGCCCACAATCTGCTCCCAGGAGGATGAATATTCAAGAGTTATACGAGACTCATATCAGTGGCCACGGATATTCACCGGATCCGACGAGGGAGTAAATAAAAGGAGAGAGAGAGAGGAAAGAAAGATATAATGGAAGTAAGAAAAGCAAATGGGAATAATGCAGAGAGTGAATGATGGCCTAGATAGCACAGTAACAAGTATGTGCGTGTGTGTGAGTGTGCGTATGTGTGCGTATGTGTGCGTATGTGTGTGTGTGTGTGTATGTGTGTGTATGTGTGTGTGTGTGTACGTGTGTGTGTAAGTGTTTACGTGTAGGTATGTTTATGTACATGTATGTGCTTTCGTGTGCCTGTGCGTATTGGTAAACAGGCTGGAACGAAAGTAAATATGCCAACGAAGATTAAATGTATTAGATAGCGAAACTAGAAAAGGTTAAGGTAAACCAGGCTAGATTTACTTGCCTCTTTCTTTTCTTGTTAGCTAGTCAAGTCTCTCTCTCTCTCTCTCTCTCTCTCTCTCTCTCTCTCTCTCTCTCTCTCTCTCTCTCTCTCTCTCTCTCTCTCTCTCTCTCTCTCTCTCTCTCTCTAGCTCTCGTTCTAAATTCCCACACAAGTGATCTTGAACAGAATAAACTCTACGGTCCTAATACGCCACTTTCACTATCATGTCTGCCCATAAAATAAAACATTATCATGATACTTATCAACAACTAAATATATCAATCTTACCCTTTCACCTTCACTATCTGTTTTATATATAAGAAAAGATAAGACAAGAAAATAAGCGTTTGCGGGAGGAAAACTATTTTTACCAGACTCGTGAAAATATCTCCGGGACGAAATTCATCTTCCAAAGAAGGGAAATATGCCGAGGAAAATATGCTGGAACGGAGGTAAAATGTCAACGAGGAGGGAATATGTTCAGGGCTGATGGAACGGAGGAAGAAGCTAGATTATCAGCCTTTCCTGTCTCTCTCTTCTTTTTTCGTCTTTGTTTTTCTTTTTCTTTTTCGTTTGTTTTTTTCCTTTCTTTTTCTGTGTATATAACGGAAGGGAGGGAGGATTATCAATGTTTCCTATTTCTCTCTTCTCTTTTTTTTGTCTCTCTCTTTCTTTTTTTTTTATAAAGGAAGGGAAGGGAGGGAGAAAGGAAGGAAGGAAGGAAGGAAGGAAGGAAGGAAGGAAGGAAGGAAGGAAGGAGGAGGGGGAGGGAGGGAGGGAGGGAGGGAGGGGGGAGGGAGAGGGAAAGGAAGGGAGGGAGATAGTGAGTGAGGAAGGAGGGGGGGATAGAAAGTGAGGACGGAAAGTAGAGAGAGAGAGAGAGAGAGAGAGAGAGAGAGAGAGAGAGAGAGAGAGAGAGAGAGAGAGAGAGAGAGAGAGAGAGAGAGAGAGAGAGAGAGAGAGAGAGAGAGAGAGAGAGAGAGAGAGAGAGAGAGAAAGAAAGAAAGAAAGAAAGAAAGAAAGAAAGAAAGAAAGAAAGAAAGAGAGAGAGAGAGAGAGAGAGATCAAAGAGAAGAGAGAGGAAAGAGAAAAAAAATGAAGGGAAGCATAGAGAAAAAGGGAGATTAGAAAGAAAAGAGAGCAGGGAGAATAAAGAGAAGAGAGAGAAAGATATAATAAAAACACATAAAAAAGAAGGAGGAGAATGTCGAGCAATATATAGAATAAAAAACTTCAGCAGAGATAAGTGCAAAAAGATGAGTATGCAGATCGTGAGGAAGTTTGGCCGGTAATGGCAAAGGAAGAAAATCTATTGCAGGCAATGTTTCACGCAATAAGTGGCGGAAAGATAATTAGTGAGAGGAAGAGACAGAGAGGAGAGAGGAGGCGTAGGAGGGAGAGGGAGAGGGAGAAGAGAGTAGAAAGAGAGGGAGAGGGAGAGGGAGATGGAGAGGGGGAGGGGGAGGGAGAGGGAGAGGGAAACGGGGAGGGGGAGGGAGAGGGAGAGGGAGAGGGAGCGGGAGAGGGAGCGGGAGAGGGAGAGGGAGAGGGAGAGGGAGAGAAGAGAGAGAGAGAGGGGGATAAGCTTGGTTGAAAGGGAGACACCAAGAGTGAAACTGAGAGAACGAACGAGAGAGGAAGAGAGAATGGTAGGAAGAGAGATAGAGTAAGTCACCAAAAGCAAATTAAACTCTTTTGTACGTTTGTCCTGTACTTTTAGCAATAGTAACTGACAAATAATTAAGACAAATGTGCCCAGGCGGACGACATCCTCTCCGTAAAGGGTAATTGATGACACAGCTGTTTGACATTTCCTCCTCCTCCTCCTCATCCTCTTCGCCTTCCCTCTTTCTCTTTCCTCCCTCCTCTCTCTCTCCCTCTCCCGTATTTACCCATCCATTCCAATCACTTCACGATTTATTTCATCCATTTCTTCCCTCTCCCTTTCCCTCTTTCCTCTCTGGCATTCTATGTATTTAATCGCATAAGTATATATATATATACGACAGAGGAGTGTGTAGTCAAGAGCACAGGAGGGAGCGGGTTAATATGTCGCGCACTGACAGAATTATGAAAGGTTGACTTATGATTATGTAATTATTTTAGAGCGGTGAAGGTAAAAAGCTTTTAAGTGAGGCAAACATTTTGTAAATTATATAACGTTTTTGAGTGTACTGAGCTTGTGCAGTGACAGATTTTCTGCAAGCTGATATACTGGGTTTTATAATATGGCTCTTCTCGAGGTTGACAAAAGTTCATTATTTACCCATGTTTGCTTTATTCCATTTGCCTTTATAAGTATTCCTATTTTTATGCTAAATAAAGAAATAATCACATTTTTATTATCATACTCATTCCTTTTTGTGTTCATTTTTATTCTAAACACAGAGAGGGTGGTAATCAAAATACAGGTTTAAATAGAGTCTCTCTCGAGTGGTTATATTTCATGGAAGGTGATTTGTGGTCTGTTCAAACGTAATTACAATTTGCTCTTTGATGTTATTTTATATCAAAGGATACAGTATTTTATGACAATGTAACCTTGTAAGATCCTATTCTATTTAATGCTCTGTTTGATGTTGTATCCGTGTACCTGCTCTGTTATATTTATATTTTTGAGGTTAGCTTGTTCATTTCATAATGTGAGTTATGTTATGATATGAATATATATTCATACATACGCTTATATATATATATATATATATTTATCTATTTATCTACACCTACCTACATGTCTGTCTATCTGTCTGTCTATCTGTCCAACTGTCTATCTATCTATCTATCTATCGATCGATTGTTCTATCAGTTAATTTATCTACCTACCTGCCTGCCTGCCTGCCTATCTATCTATCTATAAATGTATGTACGCATTGTGTGTGTGCGTCTGTGTGTACGAGTATGTTCGTTTTCATGCACGCGGGCGTATCCCAGAAAATTGCATGACACAAGAAGCAAAACGTCGTGTAAAATGACTCGCAAATCGTCTTTCGCAACAACACAAACAGACTGATGATAGGTCTCTCTCTCTCTCTCTCTCTCTCTCTGTCTCTATCTCTCTCTCTCTCTCTCTCTCTGTCTCTCTCTCTCTCTCTCTCCCTCTCCCTCTCTCTCTCCCTCTCGCTCTCCCCCTCCCCCTCCCTCCCTCCCTCATTCCCTCTCTCCCTCCCTCCCTCCCCCCCCTACCCCCTCCCTCCCTCCCTCCCTCCCTCTCTCCCTTTCT
>NC_061830.1:1836271-1838206 GCF_019202785.1 Penaeus chinensis
TATGAGGTAGAGGTAATTAATTCATATTTATTTAAGTTTGAGTGAGGAAAAGATAATGGATTTATGAATGATTCAACTTCATAGCATTCAGAAGGTCTTGTAAACGTATATATTCAGTTAATTTAAGTTTAGGAGGAGGATAGACATAACCAAAGCAACCGATTATAATAAAGTCGATGATTTAGGAGAATTAGGATAATGATGATGATGATAATATTAATAACAACAACAACAATGATAGTGAAAACAATATTCCCAAGGTTTAATCAACTCAAAAGGTCTTTTACACAATGTTTTGTTTTTATATCATCGCATCGTCTCGAAGCACCAATTGACACTCGACGAGAGGCACTTCAAGAGGGAGAGTGAAAGAGAGAAGGAGGGAGGGGAATAGGAGAGAGAGAGAAGGAGGGAGGGATAGAGGAGAGAGAGGAGAGAGAGGAGTGAGAGAAGGGGGGAGGGATAGAGGGGAGAGAGAGAGAGAGAGAGAGAGAGAGAGAGAGAGAGAGAGAGAGAGAGAGAGAGAGAGAGAGAGAGAGAGAGAGAGAGAGAAAGGGGGGGGGGGGGGGGGGGGGGGCAAAGGGAGAGGGAGAGGGAGAAGGAAGAGGAGAGGGAGAGGAAGAAAGAAAGAGAGAGATAGAAGAAGAGGAAGAGAAAGAGCGAGAGAGAACAAGAGCAAGAGCAAGGGAAAGAGAGAGACAAAGAAAAAGAAAGAGCGAATAAGAGAAAGAGAGACAGAGAAGGGGCAGACACAGAAACAGGGAGAGCTATGTCTTTTTTCCTCTCTCTCTCTCTCTCTCTCTCTCTCTCTCTCTCTCTCTCTCTCTCTCTCTCTCTCTCTCTCTCTCTCTCTCTCTCTCTCTCTCTCTCTCTCTCTCTGTACCTCCACCATCACACTATCGCAATCTCCCTTGAAAACAACGACTTTAAAACGCGTCTGAAATCGTTTGTCAACCCGAGATCAGAGGGACGGCGATACGAAGTCTGTTCAACATTACAGATTCGATTTGTTTCCAAGATCGAATCGAGTCCATTTTCAATAGTGTTGTTATTGTTTTTTTATATCATGTTGCTATCATTATTGCAGTATTTAATATTTGGATTAATATTCATTAGGGTATTTTTATTACGATTGTTAGTATTGTTATTATTAGCTTTGCTGTTTTTAATATTAGTACAATTATTATTCATCCTATTTGGTATTCGTTACTGTGGTAATGACAGAATCAGTAATGACGGTAATGATTAATGTTTCTTTGTTTTCTTTTTATTAATGATCCTTGTTTTTCGTTTTTTTTTTTTTTTTCTTCTTCTCTTTCTTTCTCTCCCTTTTCTTTTCTTTCCTCCTTGATCTTTTTCCCTCTCTTTCTTTTTCTTTCTCTTTCTTTCTTTATTCCCATTCTTTTCCTTCCCGCTTGCTCTCTTTTTTTTGTCTCTCTCTCTCTTTTCTTCTCTCTTTCTCCCTGTTCCTTCACATCCTCCTTGCTTTCATTTCTTTCTCTCATTTCTCTCATCTGTCTTTCCTTCTTTCTCTCTCTCTCTCTTTTCATTCCCCCTTGCTCTCTTTTCCTCCTTTTGCTCCCTTTTCTCTTTCCTTCTCTATTTCTCTCTCATTTTCCTTCCTACTTCCTCTCATTTCTTTCTCTCTTTTCTTCTCTCTTTCTTCCTGTTTCCTTTTCCTTCCTCTTTACTTTTCCTTCCTCCTTCCTCTCATTTCTTGCCCTCTTTCCTTCATTCTCTCTCTCTCTCTTATTTTACTGAATTTTAAAAGCGCATCTGCCAGTAGGAAAAAAAAATCCAAAAATATTATCGAGCTGATGTCAACGTGTCGACGCCTTCAAGACTAGCGCTGAGTTGATGGATGATGCAATGGCGTGAGAATTAGTTTCTCCTCTCCTCTCTCCTTCCTTTTTCCTCCTTTCTCTATCTTCTCTC
>NC_061830.1:1843306-1845806 GCF_019202785.1 Penaeus chinensis
GAAGTCCCGAGTCATGATCTACACTACCGGTATATGTAGTTTTTTGTGACACACTATACGCAATACTGAAAAGCTTTTTTTTTTTTACCACCTTGCATACCCATGTATTTATCTAATACTTACATTAAATTTTTCTCTAGTGTGGGTCATTGTTAGGCCACATGTACACAAAGTAGTGAGTAGTTTATGTTGGAAATAATTAACACAGGAAACTATTCAAACACAAAAACTGTTTTTTTTTTGTTTGTTTATGATATATATATTTGTTTTTTGAAAAAGGGACTACTGAGGGTTCAAACTTCAACACTGAAATACTTCAAACATTTTCAGTCTTAGAACTTTGGTACAGTACTTGAAAGTCACCCTTTCTACCTTATTCACATCAAAAGAAGTTGTTTGAACAACCATTAAATATTTCTTAACTGGGGAAAGAAGTACTGACATTAAAAAAGAGAGATAAAAAAGAGAAAAAAAGAAAAAAGAAAAAAGAAAAAAGAAAAAAAAAAAGGTAAAAAAGGGTAAAAAAAAAAAAAAAAAAAAAAAAATTATATATATATATATATATATATATATATATATATATATATATATATATATATATATGAACCGCGTTCATGTTGACAAATGTATAAAAGGTATGAATGAGAATGAATATCTATCTTCTGACGAAGACAAAGTCGAAACCGGTCAAATACATCTCTTGTATTGTGAAGATATTCATTCTCATTCATACCTTTTATACATATATATATATATATATATAACACATTAAGGAAAAACATATGAAAGCTGATAAAAATGGATATATAAAGAGAGAACAGAAGAAATCATAGAAATGAAAAAAAAGGTCATAAATTTGGAAAAAAGGGTAATGCTGTTTATATAAATGTGAACTTAGAGTAAATGATCAACAGTTTTAATAAATACATCAAAGCTATATTTTATTTGTTTCTTATACCATAGGTCACTTGTTCAAATGAATTTGTCTGAAATGCAGTCTAATACTAAAACTGTACATGAAATTCTAGACAATCAGATAAACTTTTAAATTTATAAATTAAACAATCATGCTAAAAATAATAAAGAAAATTTTTTTTTATGGAAGATTTTCATAAGCATCAGTACACAATGACAATTCCTATCAAATTAACGCCAAAATATCAGCACCATGACAAATCTCAAGGTGTCCGGCTATTACACTCAAAACATAAAATACTCTTAACCCATTCGCCCTATGTGGCAAGAATACATGCCATGCCCACTGTAATACAAGTCTATTTATTGTATTTACACATAGATGGCTCTACAAGTTCTTAATCACCAAATAGCCAGTTATTAGAACTACTTATCTCACCTGTTTACCCTTACCTTTCACTTTAAGAAAGGGTCTTTTGTATCATTTCATTGTCTAAAATATAAATAATCATAACATGAATAACAATAATAACAGTATCAATACAAATGGTATTAATAAGAAAAACACATATACCCGCCAATTCAAGGAATGGGGAAATCAGGATCGGTAACTAGGGTCCACTGATAGACTCCTTGCCGGCTGAACACATGTGGAGCCATCTGTATGTAACAAAATTCGCCATAAACTACAGGGGGCAGAACATAAATCCAGGGCGAATGGGTTAAGAAACACATACAATCAGTCACTAAGTCCATGGAACAGGACAGCTTAAGTTGACTGTAATAATTTGAAGAGGTTAGTCTGAAATATTTTGATTCTCTTTCAGTCATATTGGGTTAAAATTAAACTTCTTACAAGGTTGGTCAAGACAAGTGATTAATTTAAGAAAGACAGTTACTCTTTAAAGGAAATTACAGACACAAGAGAAAGGTATTAGTGAAAAAGGTGAAATTATTTCAAACTTAAAGCTAGACAAAAATTCTGAGCCATTTCAAAGGCAGATTAAAAACATACAAACCATCAAGATAAGAAATATATGTTATAATAAAACAAATGATTTAACAACAAAAACAAAAATAAATGACTAAAAACAATCACCGTAATTCTAATGATTATCGTAATCAATTTTACTAAATTCTTATAAAACCATATAAAAAAACACTATTTGGTGAAATAGTTTTATAATATACATTAATTTTCCAAGCATATAAAACTGTTGTCTTTGTTCACAGTAACCTTTAGTAACCATAAATCTATTCAAATTAAAGTATATGGGAAATAAAAGTAAAATCTTGACTTCTCATAATATATTTTTCTTGGCAATAATTCACATTCAAATATCTCCTATTCATACATCACACTTTGATTTTAAGTCAGTCCTTACTTTTACAAAACGTGAATTCTAATTAAAAACAAAAAAATGCCATATATAAATATCTATATATCGGAAATGCCATTCCCTTTCAGAATACATCACGCAGCACATTTTACGGCACAGCAGATACACTTAATGCAGCCTCGCCATTAACTAGAAAGGGTACACTTTTTATAAATGACAGAATTATTATCATAATCAGTAATGGA
>NC_061830.1:1855806-1858306 GCF_019202785.1 Penaeus chinensis
CTATAACTGAAGTGGTAAATATTCAAAATCCCTTCACATGACTGATCACGACGATATAAGCATTGATGGACTCCTCTCACTCTCTACTATGCAAACATACAGAAATCATGCCTCCAATACTCATAATCTTGACCAGGGAAATTATGGGGTAAATTATTAATAATATACAGAGAATTGGACAAACCCCTTGGAGGGGCTGCTACCCACAAACCCCTACCCTGAACAACAGAGAATCCACATCGTACATACAGCTCGATAGGGTATAGGACAGACGTGGCTGCTGGGGGTGGGGTGGGGTGGGGTGGGGTGGGGTGGGGTGGGGTGGGGTGGGGGTGGGGGGGCACGTCGATCACGCCATGAACACATAGAGGGTCGGGGGGCATCAGCCTTCAAGGGGGTGTCGCAGAGGGCAGAGTCACCTGCATTAGACAATAAAGCGACTTATTCTGTATACCTCATCATAGTCACATATTTCAAGCACATTATTCACCTTTTACCCCTCAATATCCCTGGTACCCTCCCCACCCTCCCCCAGCTACAGGAGCCACGAACGCCGGGATTAGGGTCCCCACACACTCGAGTACGAGCTGGTTATGTGCGTTGTTATTATGTGTTTATTTGGGATTATTTGTTTATTTGTGTTTATTTGGGATTATTTGTTTATTTGTGTTTATTTGTCTTCATTTGTGTTTATTTGTGTTTATTTGGGATTATTTGTATATTTGTGTTTATCTGCATTTATTTGTGTTTATTTGTGTTTATTCTGGACAATTTGCACAATCCTAGAACTCTCTGGGACGCTTAAACGAAGCGAAGGTATTTAAAACACTCCCATTTTTTCTGAAAAATTCTTCATATTACAACACAAAACATCACATTGAAGAACAGATACGTTACAAAATAACGAAATATTTCTTAGAAAGTAAATAACTTCTCGGACAACTTTTAAAGTCAGAAACAAAACCCTTGAACGAAAACCTATTTAACGCCAATATCAACGCTCGAAACTCACAGAACTTGAAGCCAACCCTCGAGCCTCACCTTCTAGACGTTTCTGGCGGAGAAAACCCACTTAAATATGTCTTTCGAGGAAGAAAAATGGGGAAAAAAACTGAAGAAGTAAAACTGAGAAGCCGAATAAGTTGTTTGTTTACTTCCGTTTTCTATGCCTCGGTAGTTATGTGTAGAAAGTGGGAAGTTTGAAGGGAAAGAGTGAGGACTATGGTAATTTCTCGCTGTACTTAAAAGATAATAAGGATATATACAGGACAAGTTTATGAATTATATGGCTATGATAACCATCGTGTTAGGTTTATAGTTAATAAATTCTGCTGTTATTCTGTGGGAACTAAAGTACAAAAAGGCATAGATTGCCAGGGCCAGAGTTCAGGAATATTGTCTATGGTGATAAAGCTAGAACTGCCGAATATGTAACGCAGGAGATAGAAGTAAATAACAGGTTTTCTCTCTCTCTTTCTCTCTCTTTCTCTCTCTCTTTCTCTCTCTCTTTCTCTCTCTCTTTCTCTCTCTCTCTCTCTCTCTCTCTCTCTCTCTCTCTCTCTCTCTCTCTCTCTCTCTCTCTCTCTCTCTCTCTCTCTCTCTCTCTCTCTCTTCTGAGTGCCGAAAAATGTATGCGAAAAAAAAAATATTATTATTATTTTTCTTAACAAGTGTTTCCGATCTTTCCATTAACCATAAGTTCCCAGTTGGATAATTCAGTAATGTCATTTCCTTCAGCCTTAGTCTTGGTCTTCTGGGTATCTGAAAGGAAAGGGTCATGCGAATCTTCCCTATTCGGTGGGCTTTTCTCACGGGCAATTGTCTTCGGGCTCGCTAAGTACAAGAAAAGATAAAAAGGGTGTGACCCAGCGCTCCCTTTTCGAGGTCAGGGGTCAGGGGTCACTTCAGCTTTTCCTTTGGGGAGGGGGCAAAGCGGGAAGGCGAGCGAAGCGAAAAAAAAAATCGAAAAAACAAATGTCCTGGGGTATTTCTAAGCTATAAGTGGACCTATGGAGGCGTGGTTTGATAAAATAAGTTAAACAATATAATAGTAATCTTGCTAATAGTGATAATGATAATGATGATGACTGCAATGATAATAATGATAACAAATATGATGGTGATGATTATTATGATGATTATTATGATGATGATGATGATGATGATGATGACGATGATAATGATGATAATGATAACAATAATAATAATAAAACAATATTATTAACAATAACAATAACAACAACAATAATAACGATAATAATAATAATAGAAACAATGATAATAATGACAGTAACAATAATAATAGTAACAATGATAATAATAAGAATAACAATATTATTATAATAATGATCATAATATCAACAACAAAAAACAACAATAACAATAACAATAATCAAATGATAATAACAACCCGTAGGAGTAGCAGTGTGCTTCGCTGTAATCCCCGAAGTTCACTTTAATGATACATCCACAAAAATCAGATCCTACTGTGGATGTGGAT
>NC_061830.1:1905806-1908306 GCF_019202785.1 Penaeus chinensis
AAAAGTTATGATAAAAGGAACGGAAGAGATTAGCAAATTGTATAAAAATGCAAAGGGTAAGTGATTCGTGCCCAGGGTAGTTGATCAATCTATGAAAATGTTTATAAAGTTTGGTTTTTTGTTTCTTGTCTCTAAAATTATTTTTATTTTTATTTTTTGTTTGGAAAGGATGTCTGGACAATATATAAACTATCTGTCAACAGTTTCCTTCATTTGCCTAAAGCCGTGACATGCAATTTCACTTAAGAGAAAGATATTTGCACACAGCTCTCCTAAAATAAATATTAAGTGTCGCCTAAGTTTTGAGAAATAATAAAACAACACAGCAACAATGACGTCATTACGGCCCACATACACCCATTTTGCCATTCACAGATTTTATTACCTGTATTTTTTCTTCTAAATTCTTCCAGCAATTTGATCCAATTTGCACGATCAAGTTGCACAAGAAGAGTCGCAACGGTTACGTCGCGTCGTAATCAGGCCAAAAACGACGTCGTAAAGCGCAATAACGTGACGGATAGATCTTTGTTTAGCGACATTTAGAGATTGTAGCCATCCATCTTCGTTTTGATCACGTGACTAATGGCTGCCGGTCACGTGATCACGCCGACGCCACTACCGTATTGCGTCAGTTTATGTGGATTATATATATATATATATATATATATATATATATATATATATATATAAATATATATATATATATATATATATATATATATATATATATATATATATATACATATATGTATACACACATAAACACATACATACATACATACATACATACATACATATATATATATGTGTGTGTGTGCATATATATATATATATAAATATATATATATATATATATATATATATATATATATATATATATATATATATATATATATGCACACACACACACACACACACACACACACACCACACACACCCACACACACACCGCACACACACACACACACGAACATATATATATATATATATATATATATATATATATATATATATATATATATAAACACACACACACACACACACACACACACACACACACACACACACACACATATATATATATATATATATATATATATATATATATATATTTACTGTTATTTATCATTATTTTTTGGATGTCTGTATCTGTGTGGTGAGATAAACAGATAGCTAGATAGATTGATAGATAGAGAGAGAGAGAAGAAGAAGAAGAAGAAGGAGAAGTACAAGAAGAAACAGAAGAACAAGAAGGAGAGGCATTTCCCTAAACAAAAGGCCCTACCCATCGTCAGAAGATTAACAAAAAGCTGATTTGCATAAGTGCATCTGAGCTTTCGTTTTAGCCATGTTCCCTGCCTCCCTCCCTTCCCCCTCTTTCCTCTCTCTTTCTTGCTCCTTTTTGCTCTTTTTTCTCTCTGTCTTTCTCCTTTTCTCTTTCTGTTTGTATTTCTCTCTCTCTCTCTCTCTCTCTCTCTCTCTCTCTCTCTCTCTCTCTCTCTCTCTCTCTCTCTCTCTCTCTCTCTCTTCTCTCTCTCTCTCTCTCTCTCTCTCTCTCTCTCTCTCTCTCTCTCTCCCCCCCCTCTCTCTCTCTCTGGTTCTCCCTTTCTCCCCTTCTCTCTTTGTTTCTCTTTTTCTCGTTCTGCTTGTATTTCCCTTTCTCTCTCTCTCTTTCCCTTTTTCTTTCTCTCTTTTACTTTCTCTTTCTCTACCTCCGTCCCTCCCTTCCTCTCTCTCTCTCTCTCTTCCTCTATCCCCCTCTCTCCCTCCCTCCCCCCATCTCTTTCTATCTGCGTTAACCTTTCTCCCTTATTCCTTTTTCCTCTCTCTGTATCAATATAATATCACGACGCCGCATTGCCCGTTGGTAAAGATCACGTCTAAAACATTGTATAATAAAGGGTGATTTGCCACTGCAGCTGATCATGACTCGAGGTCCTGAGAGAGAGAGAGAGGGGGGGGGGGGGAGAGGGAGGGAGGGAGGGAGGGAGGAGGGAGGGAGGGAGGGAGGGAGGGAGGAGAGAGAGAGAGAGAGAGAGAGAGAGAGAGAGAGAGAGAGAGAGAGAGAGAGAGAGAGAGAGAAGAGAGAGCGAGAGAGAGAGGGGGGGGAGAGGAAGAGAGGGGGGGAGAGGGAGGGAGGGAGGGAGGAGGGAGGGAGGGAGGGAGGGAGGGAGAGAGAGAGAGAGAGAGAGAGAGAGAGAGAGAGAGAGAGAGAGAGAGAGAGAGAGAGAGAGAGAGAGAGAGAGAGAGAGAGAGAGAGAGAGAGAGAGAGAAAGAGGAAGAGAAAGAGAGAACGAAAATATTGTCTTTAACGTCTCTCGTTTTTATAGTAACGGTTATGAGACCTCTGCTAATTACAAAACACCACTAAATCTGATATCTTACAAACTCTTAACATGAAGGGGAATTTTCTATATACATTTTTTTCTTTCTCTCTCTCTCTCTCTCTCTCTCTCTCTCTCTCTCTTTCTCTCTCTCTCTTTTACGATAAGACTTT
>NC_061830.1:1918306-1923306 GCF_019202785.1 Penaeus chinensis
ATGGATATGTTCGAATTTATAGGTCTATTTATTTTTATGGTTATCATTTCATGTTGTAATGGAACTGTATTTTCAGGAAATGTATATATGTATATATATTTTTTTGCTTGTAATTATAGGGTCGTATACTAATATATGTATATTCTAGTCATGTATATTTAAAATGTTGATTCTATAATGATTTTCTTTCTCTTTCTTTCTATGTTTTCCTCTTGAAAGTCTCTGTCTCCCCCCCCCCCCCTCTCTCTCTCTCTCTGTCTGTCTGTCTCTCTCTCTCTGTATTCCTTCACTACTATCGGTGTCTCTCTTTCATTCTACTTTCTCTTCGCCCTTTTTCTTTGTCTTTCATTATATACTTTCGGCCTCTCCCTCTCTCTCTCTCTCTTACTTTTCTTGCCTCCCTTCCTTTCTCCATCTCCTCTGTGTCCCTTGTCACCCTATCTCTCTTTCAACTCCCCTCTCTCCCCTTCTCCCTAGACACGCATGCACAGCCTTCTCAATTCTCTCTCCCCTTCATCCTATCCTCCTCTCTCTCCTCCTCCAATTTCTCCTTCCCTTTTTTTCACACTCTCACTCTCCCCTTATCGTTCTGTCTCCCACTTCCTCACGCTCTCTTATTCCTCCTTATGCCTTCTTCCCTTACTGCTTACCCTCCTTACTCAATAATCATCTTCCTCACTCTCCTCCACCCTCTCTTTCTCCCCTTCTCTCCTTCCACTTCCTTCTTCCTCCCTTACTCTTCCCTTCCTCATTCGAATCTCGTTTCCCACTCCCTTTCACCTCTCCTTATCCCTCCATTCTCTTTCTTACTCTCTTATCTCAGCTCTTGCCTTTTTTTTTTTTCCTCGTCATCCTACCCACCTCTTCCTCACTCTCTTCTCCCCCCCCCTCCACCTCATCCCCTCCCCTTCTTCCTCATCCTCCTAATTCCATCCTTCTTCTCCATTCTCATCATTCCTTACCCCTCCTCCTCACTCTCTCTCACTCTCTCACTCAACTTCACCCTTTCCCTTCGTCCTCACACTCTCTCTCACCTCTCCTCACTCCTTGTTCTTCTTCCTTTCTTTCCCTCCCCCTACCTCTTCACTCTCCTCATTCCATCCCCCTCTCTTCATCCTCCTCACCCCATCTTCCTCTTCCTCACTCTCTCTCTGTCTCACCTCACTCCACGCTTTCCCCTCATCCTCCCTTTCTCTCTTACCCATTTCCACACTCTCTCTCCCACCTCTCTTCACCCCTTCCCCCATTCTGGCCATGAAATAAATTCGACAGGGGGGGGGGGGGGAGTCTAAATTCAGTAGGAACCACTAACTCACAAAAACTATTAACGCACACATTTTCCCCTCTACTCTCTGCACACAACGCACATGAATCTTAACCATTGGATTTATTTACTTCCGTCCAGAGTGCGGTAGAGTAATATTAAAACTCATGACGTGTCCATGGCTTAATCGCCCCCCGTTCCCTTCCCTCCTCCCCTCCTTTTCCCTCCCTCCCTTCCTGCCTCCTTCTCCCCTTCCCTTCCCCCTCCTTCCTTCCCCCCTCCCTCCTTTTTCCTTTTTCGTGTGTATATGGAGAGGAGTCGATTGTGTCTGTCTGTCTGTCTGTGTGGGTCTTGCTGTGGTTATTTACGGGTGTTTGAGTGTGTGTATTTTCTTGTGTGTTTGCATTTGGTTGTCTGTTTATTTGCTTGTAGTGTGTAAGAATTTTCTGTTTGTTTACGTGTGTTCATTTTTACAATATGTAGTTTTATTTCTTTACTTTTGTGTGTGAGTGTACGTTTTTGTGAGTTTGTGTCTTTGTTAACGCCTATGTATGTCTATATTTCATGAAATGTTTCTCTCATTATCTTTCAACAGTATGTGTAATAATTGCAAGAGCTGTATATAAGCCGACAACTTTTTAAAACACAAAACACATGCATATGAACAGACATAACATATACTCCATAGATTCGTTATTTTCACTATGGTTAGGTGTAACGTGTCTGTTTATCTTATTATTATTGATCTCTAATTTGCTAGAAGCTACACCATCAAGCCAAAAGTACTGATGAGATCTTATCTTATTCATAAAATTATCATGTTCGATTTATGGATTTACTCTCGTAGTATCTATTCTTATTGCGTCCTGAAAATATATACATTTATATCTCATTTGTCCACTCTTTCTATTTTTTCCTTTCCTTTCTTTCTCCCAATCTTCCGTTCTCCTTCTTCTCTATTTCGGTTTGATTTTCTCTGTGTCTGTCTACTTGCTGTCTCTCTGTCCGTCTCTTGTCCTCCCCCCCCTCTCTCTCAAACAAGAAAAGGGATAAAACCAAGAGAGAAAAGTACGATGCATAAAGGAAGAACAGATGCTAGAAAAAAAGAGGAAAAGAGGAATAAGCAACATGAATAAAAAGAAAAGGGAAGAAGTGTTAATGTAAGAGGGAGATAAGAAAATAGAAGAGGAGGGTATGAAGGATAACAAGATAAAATAGAATACTAATGATAATAATAACAATGATGAAAATAACGAAAAGGATAGGGACCCCCCTAAAGAAGAAGAAGAAGAAGAAGAAGAGAAAGAAGAAAATAACATACCCAAATGAAATAAAAAAGTAAGAAAAAAATAAGATAATAAAAATCAAATAAGAAAAAGAATGCACACAAAAAATGAATAGCAAGGGAGACAGCAAGACGTATGAATGCGCTAAGCAGAGGCAGACGGAAGCCAGACGACGGAGCAATAAAGTGCACCTGTTCCCTGCGTAGCCTTAGGTAGACACGGGCCATAAAGGGAGGGGGAAGGAGCCAGAGGTGATAAAGTCTACGGGACCAATACCCGCGTTTCACTATCTCCTCCGGCCGGGATGCGTAACTCTCGAGGGCAGCGTTAATGATATATATTTTTCTCCCTTTCTCTCTTCTAACTTTTAACTTTTCTTTTTATTCTCTTTCTTTTTATTTTTGAGAGTTTTTATAAGATACAAAGAATATAGAAAGTAGGATAATAATAACCTTGGTAGTTCCCTGACATCTTCGAACAGAGCCATTAAAAGAGAGACAGCGCATAAGCCGCATGTTCTTGTGATAAGGCAGAGATATATCAACGCTGCGGCGGTCGTAAAAAAATAGCGAATCACTTTCCGTAGCGCGAACTTAGGCCTATAGATTCCTCCCCTCCCCCCCATCCCTCCCTTTGTAATGAACTTGCTCCGAGTAATCAAACTCCGAGACAAAATCCCTCTGAATCAGGATTAATGAGGTAATACCAAACACAGATTAAATACAAACCCGAGCTTTCACGCCGGACAATCCAAATATTTAGGCCTGCGAGTTTCCGTGTCAATAGGCCTAAGGGAAGAGGGAAGGAGGTATAGTCTTGTATACTGTTCCCTTAGGCTTCCTGTGCTATTGAAGAAGAGTGGAGAACTTTTTCTGACTTCGTGTTGTTAGGGTGTCTGAGATGCGACATGAAAGGAGGGGAGGAGGGAAGGGGGAGGAGGGAGAAGAGGGAGAGGAGAAAGAGAGAGAAGGAGTAGGGATAGAGGGAGGGGAGGAGGGAGGAGGGAGGGGAGAGGAGGGAGAGGAGAAAGAGGAGAAAGAGGGAGAAGGAGGAAGGATGGAGGGAGGGGAGGCGAGACGGTAGGAAGGAGGGAGTGGAGAGGAGCAGGGAGGAAGAAGAGGGGGAGAAGGAAGTAGAGGAGTTAAGGAGGGGAAAATGGAGGAAGGATGGTGAAGGGAAAGGAAAAGGACATAAAAGAGGAGGACTTTGGGGGGGGGGGGGGTAGAGAAAAAGGAAACAAATATTGAGGGGGATGAGGAGGGTGAGAGAAGGAGAGCACGAGGGGGGGAAGTAGGGAAGAGAGAAAAAAAAGAGGGAGGGGAGGGGGAGAAAAAGTCAAAGAGGGAGACAAGAAGGGTAACTATATAGTGTAAAAAGCTCACTTTGTCTCAGAAGAAGGGAAGGCTATATATAGAGTCAGTAGCCATGGAACAAGAGTTATTTCCGTATCCTCTGGGTAGACGTGGAAAGGGTAGAGAAAAAGGTAAATTGCGGAACATAATGAGATCGGACACAAAAAGTACACGCGCAAGATCTTAAACGTCAGTACTACAGAGAGAGAGAGAGAGAGAGAGAGAGAGAGAGAGAGAGAGAGAGAGAGAGAGAGAGAGAGAGAGAGAGAGAGAGAGAGAGAGAGAGAATGAGAAAGAGAGAGAAAGAGAGAGAGAGAGATAGAGAGAGAACAGAGAAGAGACGGCACCACAACCACCAACAACAACAAACAATAAGAGATAAAAAAGAAAAGAAAAAAAAAAAAAAAAGAAAAAAAAAAAGATCGAATCCCAATACATCCATATCCAAGTAACCAAACACACACACACTAACCCCCTCCCTAACAGCACTAAAGAGATCACACGCACCTTTCCGAAGACGCAGACCCGCATGGAAATAAATCGAGGCCTTGTCTAAGTTAGCTTTATTAGCATATGTCACGAACGCGAATGTAGCGTCTGTAGCGAGGGGGGGGGGGGGGGGCGAGGCTGAGGAGGACACTCATTACCATATCTATGCCGGAGCCAAGGATCTATAGGGAAGGGGAGAGAAAGGGGCTGTGCGTACGTATACACAGAGACAGCACACATACACACACACACACACACAAACACACACACACACACACACACACACACACACACACACACACACACACACACACACACACACACACACAGAGAGAGAGAGAGAGAGAGAGAGAGAGAGAGAGAGAGAGAGAGAGAGAGAGAGAGAGAGAGAGAGAGAGAGGGAGAGAGAGAGAGAGATAAAGAGAAAGAGAGAGTGAAAGATAAAAAGATAGATAGATAGATAGAGAGAGAGAGAGAGACAGATTTATAGATAGACAGAGAGATAGATACATAGATAGAGACAGACAGCCAGGAAGACAGGTAGAGAGAGAAACAGACAGACAGACTGAGTGAGAGAGAAAGTGAGAGACCGAGAGAAAGAGAGAGAAC
>NC_061830.1:1930806-1933306 GCF_019202785.1 Penaeus chinensis
CTATGTTTTTTTTTTTTTTTTTGCAGGAAGAGGAGGAAGAAAAAGAAAGATCTCTTTACGAGAATAAGAACATTGACTTTTTTTCTTCCTTCTTATAATTAATTCTCTTATTTTCTTCTCCTTCGGTTTATTCTCTCTTTCTTTTCTTCTCCTTTGTTTTATTCTCTCTTTCTTTTCTTCTCCTTTGGTTTATTTTCTCTTTCTTTTCTTCTCCTTTGGTTTATTCTCTCTTTCCTTTCTTCTCCTTGTGGCTATTCTCTCTTCTTTCGTCGGGATATTTTATTTTTTTTGCAGGTAGAGGAGGAAGAAGAAGAGGAGGAGGGGGAAGAGGAGGAGGAGGAAGAGGAAGTAGAAGAAGAGGAGGAGGAAGAAGAAGAAGAGGAGGAGGAAGAGGAAGAAGAAGAGGAGGAGGAAGAGGAAGTAGAAGGAGAGGAAGAGGAAGAAGAAGAAGGGCAGGAGGAAGAGGAAGAAGAAGAGGAAGAGGAGGGGGGGGGGGAGAAGAAGAAGAAGAAGAAGAGGGGGGAGGGGGAAGGGGAGAGGAGAGAAGGAGGAGGAAGACGGGGGGGGGGGGGGGGAGGTAAAGGAGAAGCATTAGGGATGGGGGTGGGGTGGGGGGTGAGGGGAACGAGAAGGAGGAGGAGGGGGAGAAAGGGTGAGAAAGAAAGAGAGAAATGGATAGAAAGATAGATAGATAGATAAAGCGAAAGAAAAAGATATATATATATATATATAGATAGATAGATAGATAGAGAGTTAGAGAGATAGAGATGAGAGAGAGAGAGAGAGAGAGAGAGAGAGAGAGAGAGAGAGAGAGAGAGAGAGAGAGAGAGAGAGAGAGAGAGAGAGAGAAAGAGAGAGAGAGAAATAGATATATAGAAAGAGAGAGAGAGAGAGATGAACAGATAGATAGATACAGGGAGATAAAGAAGGGGATAAAAAAAAACGAGGCAATAAGAGAGAAAGAGGAAATATTAAAACTGTCTGTCACTCTCTCTCTGTCTCTCTGTCTCTCTCTCTTTCTCTCTGTCTCTGTCTCTCTCTCTGTGATTCTCTGTCTGTCTCTCTCTCTCTTTATCCGACAGTTACAAGGAAATTGAATGAATTCCAGCCACATTTTAGTATATGATACACGTTTATGCTAGAATGAATAAATCATAATTTTGTGTCTCTATAGGTATTTTATAGGTATCAAGTACGCTGATACACGTTTGTATTTTGTTCATGTTATATTAACATGTATGTCTGCATATATGAATTCCCTTTCGTATGCATATATATAAGTACAATTGCATTTACATATGTTAATACAAATGCATTCAGGCATGGGTATATGTTAATGCAGGTGGGTGTGCATGCATATGTATATACACCTTTCTTGACCTCGAACTGTAGTTAGGATTCGAATCCCTGAGTTTAGAGACCCTCCTGGTACCTAGTCCTTGGCGTATCCACTATACAACGGCGGCCACTGTTACTGAGCATATTCCAAACAGCAATATAACATCGGCCATCCAACATTTGTTTTCACAGTGATATCTCTCAGTGCAACTTACTCCAACCATAAATAAAACGTAATCTCGACGGAAAGGAACGCATTACACTTAATCTAGAAATATGTCCCAATATCTCAGCAAAATCTGTGCATATATTAGTTTCTACAGAGAGGTTATAACCACACATTTACATATATTTCTACCCGGGGATTTGCATATTATATTCGGATATACATGGGTCCTGTGTTTCAATTACTAAACGGGAGGATTACAATCTGCATATATATGAAACATCTTCACAATTCATTCTCAACAAAGGATAATGCATGCACCATTTCTTTTGTGAGAACCTGGGATGCCGACGTGTGAGGAAGATAGCAAGAAAGTTTTATTTAGGATGGACGCGTGTGGGCGTGTGCGTGCGTGCACCCACTCACACAGGCTGATGCACGCATGCACGCACGCAGTTGCATGTACATACACATGAATGTATAACAATCCTCCCCGACCTGGCCTCGAACCTAGGTCACTCCGGGTATGAGACCGGAGGGCCAGTACTAAACCAACCATGCATATCTTTAAATTAGAAAACAAACACACATTCACCAGTAGCAATTCCAATAGCAAGTCACGCAGTTATAAAGAGAGAAAGAGAGAGAGAGAGAGAGAGAGAGAGAGAGAGAGAGAGAGAGAGAGAGAGAGAGAGAGAGAGAGAGAGAGAGAGAGAGAGAAAAGATGAAATCAGGTATTACTTATTAAGCAAATCATCTGTCAGCCGACATCCTGAATGGGTACTTCATTTTAGCTGAATAAATGCAGCTCCTAATTTGCATGAATTAATCAAGAAATAAATAGATGCTTAGTTAATTGAATAAATGATTAATTATTTGGATAGACAAATGGATAGACAGATAGATAAATAGATAAAGGATTGATTAATTCGATAAATTAATAAACAGACAGATAGATAGATAGATAAGTAAATCGACAGATGGATAACTAAATAG
>NC_061830.1:2009259-2011759 GCF_019202785.1 Penaeus chinensis
AGAGAGAGAGAATAGTCTTGCCCCCACACGTGAGAAGAAAATTCTAAATAGCAAGAAATCGTAGATGATAATAACGGAAATAACAATATGATAATAATGATAATAATGATAATAATACTGAATAGATATGTACATTAAAAAATAATGATAAAATGAAACTGATATCATGTCTTTCTTTTTTATTATTTCATCTAAATATTTTAGAAATTTGTCAAAATCTCGGAAAGCAGTAAAACACGCACATACGCACACAAACAAGCACTCTTACACAACCTCCCCCCCCCCCTCCCCACACACACAATCCCCACCTCAACCCCAATCCCATTCCCACCCGCCCATTGCCATTCCCATTCACCCATTCCCACCCATTCCCACCCACCCACTTACCCATTCCCAGCCCTTTCACTCACTTCAATCCCCACCCCTAACCCACACACAGTCCCATCCCCCCCCCCCCTCCGCCCCTCCACCCACCACCCACACCCACGAATCTCCCCAACGTCCTTCACTTGCAACATGCTAGCCTTCTCCTCTTGATTTCAATATTGCAAGGCGATTCCCTATAAAAGTTCCCCTCCCATCCCTCTCTCCCCTCGCCCCCTCCCCCCTCCACCTCCTCCCTCTTCCTTCCTCCCCTTCCCCCTCCCCCTTCCCTTCCCCTTCCCCCTCCCTCCCCAACGAGTCTTCGTGTACCCGAGACGGACCGAATCCAAGCATGATATTGGATATATGGCGATGGGTATTCGGGTCCTCGTCGACCAGATGTGGGGGGGAGGGGGTAGAGGGGAGAGTGGAAGGAGGGGAGGGAGGAGAGGGGAGAGAGGGGAGTAAGGAGAGTGGAAGGAGAGAGGAAGGAGGTGAAGGAGGAGAGGGAAGAGAGGGGAGTAGGGGTGATAGAGAAGGGGAGAGAAGGAGAGGGAAGAAGGGAGAGGGGAAGGGAAGGAGAAGGGAAGTGTAAGAGGGGAAAGAGAGAGGGAAAAAGGAAAGGAAGGAGAAGGGAAGAGGAAGAGGGGAAGATAATGGGAAAAAGAAGAAATAGGGGAGGAAAGAGGGGGAAAAGGAGGGAGGAAAGCGAGGACAAGGGAGAGAAAGAGAGGGAAGGTGAAGGATGAAGGAAGAGAGGGAGAGGGGGAAAGGAAAAGAGAGGAAAGAGGGGAAAGAAGGAAAAGGATGGGGGAAGAGAGGGAAAGAAAAATGGTGAGAGGGGAAAGAGAAGAGGAAAGGGGAAAAGGAGCAATGAAGAGGGAGGAGAAGGGAAAGAATAGAAGGAAGAAGGGAAAAGGAACTGATTAGAGGGAGAAAAAAAAAGGGAAAGGGAGGATGGAAGAAAGTTGCAACAGGAAGGAAGAGAGGGAGAAAGGAGGGAAGTAAGGAAGAAGGAGGGAAGAAAGGAGAAAGGAAGGAGGGAAATAACGGTTAAGGGAGGAGGAAAGATAGGAAAAGAGAAAGAAAGAAGAGAAGAAGGAGGGAAGAAGGGAGCGTGGCGGGGGAGAAAGGAAGAAAGAAGACATGGGAGGATGAAAGAAGAGTGGAAGGGAGGGAGAAGGAAAGGAGGCTGAGGAAGAGAGGAGGATAGGGAAGAAGACGAAGGAAGAGAGAGGAAGAACGAGAGAAAAGAAGAAGGAGAAAGGAAAGAGAGAATGATAGAAAAGAGAAAGGGGGAATAGAAGAATAACGAGGAAAAAAAAGTGAAAGTAAGAAAGGAGACGGACAGAGAAGATTGAAGAAGGGAAAGGGACGAGCAAAAAGAAGAGAGGAAAAAAGGAAGCAGAATAGAAGAAGAAGAGAGGAGAAAGAGCAGAATAAAAACAGCAAATTGAAGAGGAAGGAGGGAAAGAACCCGATATTTTTGCGTTCGACTCACCGACGAAGGAGTGGGAGGGAGAGTGTAAAAGAGGGAGGAGGAGGAGGAGGAGGGAGGGAGGAGATCGGGGGAGCTATGATAGAAATGGAATGGCTATTTGGGTGCGCGTGTGATGTTGTGGGTGGGTGAGTCTGTGTAAAGGGGCGGGCAGGGAATATATATATATATATATATATATATATATATATATATATATATATATATATATATATATATACTTGTATATAGTATATATTCCATTTCCATGTTTACTCTACTCCTGTAATAAAACTCCCCATTTTTGGAAACCAATTTTAGACTCAAAGTTATCCATTACATAGTCGTATTTTTGCTTTCCAAAGTTGAGAGTGATCAGGTAAAAGCGTCGGCAGGTCTTTGCGAAACTACACAGAAAAACGAAACAAATACTTGAAAAAAACGGAAGAGAGAGAGAGAGAGAGAGAGAGAGAGATGGAGAGAGAGAGAGAGAGAGAGAGAGAGAGAGAGAGAGAGAGAGAGAGAGAGAGAGAGAGAGAGAGGGGGGGTGGGGGAGAAAGAGAAAGCGAGAGAGAAAGAGAGAAAGAGAGACAATGACAGAAAGAGACAGAGAGAGAGAGAGAGAGAGAGAGAGAGAGAGAGAGAGAGAGAGAGAGAGAG
>NC_061830.1:2021759-2023718 GCF_019202785.1 Penaeus chinensis
ATACCTTTCCCTCCATCGTTTTCTGCCTATCAATCTGTTTTATCCTTCCTTATCTAAAAACCAGATCATGAAGGTATGTACACATCTCAATAAACAGTCCCAAATTATGATAAATGAATGTATAACGAGAACTTGATTAGGCAAACATACGAAAAAGATAAATCGCCTTCTGCATTTTGGAAGTAGACAATTAATATTCGTATTCAGCAATCGTGGGGAATGAATGATTTATCAAGAACCTGAGTAGACATAAAATGATAAAATAATTATTAACATAATTATAAACAAGCACCAGAATAATTCAAAGAATAAATGAAAAGACAATAACGACTGAATTCTAAAATATCCAATTCATATAAGTAGCCAGCAGACTAGCTTTTCAGTGCAGAAATTATGCCCTGTCACTGATATTAGTAACAAATAACGTCTCACGGTAGATATGAATGAGGACTGAAATATTCGCAAATACATAAAACAACTTAAGAATGAAATAGGGAAAGCAAAGGGATAAGAAAACAACAATAACGTTTGTGGAAATTATGAGAGTAATGCCAGACTTATGAATGAAAAGGGGAAGGGCGTGGCTAATTTACGCAATCCTGTTCCATTCATGAAAATCCAATATAAAGCTTCTCTTTCGTGGATTATGAGCATGAATCATATTCCATGCAAACTTGTACGTCATGTAGGTTAGTGACGACTGATTATTTTGAAATGGTGGTGTGTGTTTATTCATATCAGTTCAAATCATTTAACACATAGCATGCGTGTTTTCTTATTCACGAGAAATAGAAGTATTGCGACAAGTTACTGACAGGTTGACCAACAAAAAAAACATTGCATGTTATAACACACAGTGCAATAACGTTTTGTGTTTTGATATGCAGAAATTTCAACTTAAAGATATATGAATACCAAGTTTAATTAAAATTCCGTAGCTTAATCTGGGTACACAGAAATAACAAAGAGGGGGGGGGGGGGGAATAAGTGCAAACATAATTAGCTCTTTCGTTGTTAATTGTGCCGTTCTAGACTTTTAGTTCCCAATAATTATTATGCTTCCTTTTTCTTTCACTCTTTACTCTCTTTTCTTTCTACGTGTTAAAGAAAAAAATTACGGGCAATTATGGTGAGAATTACCTCTACCTCGGAGATGAGAATGAATTTAAGTGTTAATTGCATTTGCAAAATACTTTTTTTTTTTTTTTTTTCTTTTTAATACGTCTTTTATGAAACAATTCCCCCCCCCCCCCTCATTTTCATAGGAGAGTTACCATAAAACTGAAATTCATTTTGTTAATTACACTTATCATAAAAGAGTAACAGTTAATTTACTTACGATGCTATGCAATATGGCATTCGCATAGAAGAATTATACTTTTATGCGTTTAATCTCAAAGTGCCATTTCAAATATGGCCACATTGCACAGCAATATACGGTTTCATAATACTGAAATGCGTTCCTAGATATTATCATTGTTAACATTTTTGTCGTTAAGTTTGATATAGTTATGATAATGATAAAAATAATAATGATAAGGATGATGATAACACTATTAACAATAATAATAATAATAATAATGATAATGATAATAATGATAATAATAATAACAATAATAGTAATAATAATAATAATGATATTTATAATAATCATGCGAATGATAATCATAATAATGAGAATACGGCTAATAATAGTAAGACTAATGATTACAGAGAGAGAGAGAGAGCGAGAGAGAGAGAGAGAGAGAGAGAGAGAGAGAGAGAGAGAGAGAGAGAGAGAGAGAAAGCGAGAGAGAGAGAAAGCGAGAGAGAGAGAGAGAGAGAGAGAGAGAGAGAGAGGAGAGAGAGAGAGAGAGAGAGAGAGAGAGAGAGAGAGAGAAGCGAGAGAGAGAGAGAGGAGAGAGAGGGAGAGAGAGGAGAGAGGAAGAGAAGAGAGAGAGAGAGAGAGGAGAGAGAGAG
>NC_061830.1:2058818-2068818 GCF_019202785.1 Penaeus chinensis
TAGGCCTATTAGAAGTTGTCTTTGTTGGTGTAAGCATCGGTATTCATGCTATGTGTTAGCTTAAGGGAATTGCTTACAGATCCCGCATTAAGGAGCTGGCAGAAGGTAACTTTTGGGCGCATGAATATTATCCGAGAAAATAATGTTTTGTTGTTGTTTTTTGTTATTTATTACTTCACGATGCACGGTAGACAATTATTTGAATCATTAGGATTATATTATTAGGTAAATGAATATCATCCGAACGCAGATAATTATTTTTGTGCTACTTCACATTATACAGCAGGAAGTTATTCGATTTTTTTGGTTATATTATTAGTTGAATGAATATTATCAGAACACAGAGAAAAGAATGGTGTTTTATTTTTCATTTTGCAATATACAGTAGAACATTGGAAGCAGATGTCTTCTCAGAATATCGAATTATTAAAATTATATTACCAGGGATATAAATATCATCGGAACGCAGATATCTTTTCTAAATCTAAAATTATTAAGATTATTGAGATTATATTATTAGATGCATGAATATCAACACAAAGAAAAGTTATTTCTTCACTTCACAATATACAACACGCAACGGGGAGCAGATATATTCTCTGAATCTAAAATTATTTAGAATTGTCAGGAGAATGAATATAATCGGGATTAAGAAAGAGAACATTTTTTTTTTTTTTAATATAAAGTAAAAGACTGAGAGCAAAAATATTTTCAGAATCTAAAATTATCAATCATCAAGCTCATATAATCAGGCAAATTAATGTCATCAGAACAAGGAGAAAATAGTTGTAATATTTTCACTTCACAATAGAGTAGAAAAATGTATGCGTTTATATTTTCCTAATCTGAGATTATTAGAATTATACAAACTATTTTACTGGGCAAATGATTATTGTCAAGACATTAAGAAAATGACAATATTTTTCTTACTTAGCATTATACCGTTGAAAATTAGAAGCAAATATATTATGCAAAGTAATGTCACAGAAAAACACAAACAATAGTACTTTATATATACATATATATATATATATATATATATATATATATATATATATATATATATATATATATATATTTATTTATTCATTAATTTTACACATAAAGTAGACAACTGGAAGCACATATTAGTTCTACATCTAAAATTATTATGTTTACTAAGCCCATTCTCAATTAGAACACTGCAAATGGAATTTCATTGTTAACAAAAGTTAGACAAATAGTCTTACTGTAAATAATTAGGCCCATTATCGACCCATATTCCTTTAAAGAAAGAAAACAAACAAGAAAATAGATGACAATGAGGCGAATCACCAACAAGCGATTACATAAACCTCTCACTATAATTTCACAACAGATTTCACCGCACCACCACCACCACCACAAAACATCACAGTTTCACAGTTTCATAACAGTTTTAGAACTTCTATCACGAAATCTCAACTTTATCAACAATACCATGCATGCCCGCAATACAACTTTCAACTAAATGTCACAACTTAACCAGAACAATGTTCACTACAATACTACAACAATAATTCATACCAGCAATACAACAATTTTCAATCTCAGTAAATTTCACCACAAAACATCACAGCCATTTTTTCCACAACACCAAAACAGCATCACAGTTTTTCACAACAATTTTCTCCGGATCACTACATCACCACAATTTTCACCCCAATTCCCATCACTCCTTTCTCCCAAACACCACACCGTCACAATTTTCACCACAGCTTTCTCCAAAACATCACACCAACATCAAAATTTTCACCACAACACCACACAACCATCCCAATTATCCCCGCAACTTCCCTCCCAAAACACCACACTAACACCACAACACCATCTACCAACAACACCACACTAACACCACAACACCATCTACCAACACCACCACAACCTCCCCGACGCACCGACCGCGGCAACCGACTCCCCCAACCAACATTACATTATATTCCCTTCCACGAAAGCTTGGCATTAGATTAGACACATCTGCCAAAGGCCGATATTCAGACCCGGTTATCAAGTGTCGAAGTCATGTCGTTTTCGTGGCAAGTCAGGCATGGGCGAAAGCCGAGCTGACAAGCGCTGTATTAAAGGGGAGTGTGTTTGGAAAGTGGGAGAGGGGGAGGGGAGGAAAGAGAGGGGAGAGGGGGGAGGGAGAAAAGAGAGGGGGTAAGAGAGGGGAGAGGGGGGAGGGAGAAAAGAGAGGGGATAAGAGAGGGGGAGGTGGGAGGGGAGGAAAGAGAGGGGAGAGGGGGGTGGGAGAAAAGAAAGGGGGTAAGAGAGGGGGAGGTGGGAGGGGAGGAAAGAGAGGGGGAAGAGAGGGGGAGGTGGGAGGGGAGGAAAGAGAGGGGGAGGTGGGAGGGGTGGAAAGAGAGGGGGGAAGAGAGGGGGAGGTGGGAGGGGAGGAAAGAGAGGGGGGAAGAGAGGGGGAGGTGGGAGGAGAGGAAAGAGAGGGGGAAGAGAGGGGGAGGTGGGAGGGGAGGAAAGAGAGGGGGGAGGTGGGAGGGGAGGAAAGAGAGGGGGAGGTGGGAGGGGAGGAAAGAGAGGGGAGAGGGGGGAGGGAGAAAAGAGAGGGGGTAAGAGAGGGGGAGGTGGGAGGGGAGGAAAGAGAGGGGAGAGGGGGGGAGGGAGAAAAGAGAGGGTGTAAGAGAGGGGGAGGTGGGAGGGGAGGAAAGAGAGGGGGAAGAGAGGGGGAGGTGGGAGGGGAGGAAAGAGAGGGGGGAAGAGAGGGGGAGGTGGGAGGGGAGGAAAGAGAGGGGGGAAGAGAGGGGGAGGTGGGAGGGGAGGAAAGAGAGGGGGGAAGAGAGGGGGAGGTGGGAGGGGAGGAAAGAGAGGGGGAGGTGGGAGGGGAGGAAAGAGAGGGGGAGGGGGGAGGGGAGGAAAGAGAGGGGGGGAGAGAGGGGAGGAAAGAGAGGGGGAGGTGGGAGGGGAGGAAAGAGAGGGGGGAAGAGAGGGGGAGGTGGGAGGGGAGGAAAGAGAGGGGGAGGTGGGAGGGGTGGAAAGAGAGGGGGGAAGAGAGGGGGAGGTGGGAGGGGAGGAAAGAGAGGGGGGAAGAGAGGGGGAGGTGGGAGGGGAGGAAAGAGAGGGGGAGGTGGGAGGGGAGGAAAGAGAGGGGGAGGTGGGAGGGGAGGAAAGAGAGGGGAGAGGGGGGAGGGAGAAAAGAGGGGGGGAAGAGAGGGGGAGGTGGGGGGGGGAGGAAAGAGGGGGGGGAAGAGAGGGGAGGTGGAGGTGAGGAAAGAGGGGGGGGAAGAAGAGGGGGAGTGGAGGGGAGGAAAGAGAGGGGGGAAGAGAGGGGAGGTGGGAGGGGAGGAAAGAGAGGGGGAGGTGGGAGTGGAGGAAAAGAGTAGAGGTTGCTTGGTCTTTGCTTCCCTCGCTGTTTTCTCGCGGTCTTGCCATCCGCGTGGCGGAGTTCCCCCGTTGCTTCCCTCTCTTTTGTTCCTCTCTGTTTCTTATTTCTTTTCTGCCCTCTCTTTTTTCTTTATTTATTTTAGTCCAGCTCGCTTTTTGCGCTCTCTTTTTCTAGATGTCTTTTTCTTCCCTCTCTTTTTTGTCCTCTCTTGTTCTTATTCTGTTTCTTCCCCTCTCTTTTCTTATTTCGTTCTTTCCCTCCGCTTTTATTATTTCTTTTCTTCCCTCTCGTTTCTCCTTTGTTCTTTCTCCCCTCTCCTATTAACCTCTCCTTTTTTCTTATTTACCCACCCTTTCTTCCCCTCTCTTTTTTCCCATCTTTTTTCTTATTTCCTTTTCTTTCCCCTCTCTTTTTTCCTCTCTTTTTCTTGATTTTCTTTTCTTCCCTCTCTTTTTCCCTCTCTTGTTCTATATTTCTTTTTTTCCCCTCTCATTTTTTTTGTCGGTCTCCCTCTTTTTTTTTTTTTTCCTCTTCTTGTCTTCCCCTCGTCTCTTTTTTTTTCTCTTTTCTTGGCTTTTTTTGTTACTTTATGGGTTTTTTTCTTTGTGTTAGATACTACCTGCCGTTTTCCCAGTTTCCCTGGCTCTCTTCTTTTGCATTAGTGTTTTGTGTTTGGGGTTTGGTTGTCTCTTCATTTTTTGATATTTCTTGTGCTCTTCCCTCTACTTTGTGAACTTTGTTTTTTTCCTCTTTTTCTGTTTGTTATTTTTCTTTCCTTCCCCCCCTTCCTCTTTTTTCTCTCCTTTTCTTCCCTCTCTTTGATCTTTTTTCTTTTATTTTTATTTTTGGTTTCTTCGTATATTTATTCCCTTTTCTTCGCCCACCCCTCGTTTACTTACATTTCTTTATCTTGTTCTTCCCCCCTCATCTCTCTTGTTCTTATTTCTTTCTTCAATCCCCTTCTCTTTTCCTTTCGATTTCTTTTCTTCCCCTCTCTTTTTTCCACTCTCCTTCTTCCCCCTGCTTTGTTCTTAGTGTTTTATTGTCGTAGTCTTCCCTTTCCCCTTCCCCATTCTCTATCTCTATTTTCTTATCCTTGTACAACCCCTCCCCCTCCTCTTTCTTAGTTATTCCCTCCGCCTCCTATTCTTCTTCCCCTTTTCTCTCTTTTACCCTATTCTTCCCTCTTTTCTGCTCACTCTTCTCTTCACATTCCCCTCTTCTCTTAAATCGCATCTACCTCCGCCCGCCCCCTCCCTCCACACCCCGCTCCGGCCCCCCCCCCATCCCCCAACCAACCGCCCCCACCCCCAACTCCTCCCCCCCCCCCCCCACCCCCCAAAACTCCTCACCCGCCTCCCCCCCCCCCTAACCTCTTTCCTTCTCCCTTTCTCCACCTTCCCCCTCCTTCCTCCCTCTCCCCTCTCTTCACTCATTCAATTCTACCCAAACTTTGCTCCCTAGCCATAAATTATCTCTTCATACCATTTTTCACACTTTTGCCTCCCTCCGCCCTCCTCTTGGGGGGCATGGTGGGAATATGTAAAACCCGCTGTAGCGCCCCCTGCCGCCTCCCTGGCCCCCCCCCCCCCCCTCACTTCTTCCCCGATGATCATTATGTATAGAGTATGGAAATCATGGAGTGGTATGTCGTCCCCCCCCGCCCCTTCCCTCCCCCTGCTTATTTCAACCCCCTTTTCTCCCCTCTCCTTCAACTCTCTCCTTCATACCTCACCTCTCTCAGCTCTCCTCCATCCTTTCATCTCTCCCTCCCCCCTACCTCAAAAAAATATCTCTTTCTTTTTGATATTTCTGTTCTGCTTTCCTATTCGTTTGTTCCTTTTGTTCTTGTCTCTAGTGGTTGGGTTTGTGTCTGATCCTCTTCCTCGTTTTTATTTGTCTGCTTTTAACCCCTTAATGCAGACCCTTGCTTCCCTTCTTCTTTTCCCTTTCCCTTCCCTTCTCTGATGAAGCCGAACAAGAGAAGCGACTCCCAACGAATAAGATAGATGCGCGACCGAGAACACGAAATCCCCTCTCGCGCTCTCTCTTCTCTCTCCTACAATGCCTCTCTCTCTTTCTCGCGCTCTCTCTCCGTCCTCTCTCCCTCCTTCTTCTCTCTCTCTCTCACTCTCCTCTCTCATCCTCTTCTGCCTCTCTCTCTCCCCCCCCCTTCCTCTCTCTCCCCCTCTCTACTCTCCTCTCTCACCCTCCTCCCCCTTCCTCCCTCCCCTCTTTCCCTCTCTTCTCCTCCCCTCTCTTCTCTTTCTATCTCTCTCTCCCCATCCCTCCCCTCCCTCTCTCTCTCTCTCTATCCTCTCCGCCTTTTTCTTCTCTTAGTCTCCTTTTTCTTACCGTCTTTCTTTCTCTTTCGTTCTTTCTTCTTCTTTCCTTTTTTTCTTGCTTTCTCCTCTTTTTTTTGTTCTCTCTCGCCCCTTTCCTCTCCTTTTACCACTTACCCCTTTTCTCCCCTTCTCTTCCTTCTCTCCCCGCTCCATCTCCACCCTACTAATTCCCTCTCTCTCTCTCTCTCTCTCTCTCTGCTCTCTCTCTCTCTCTCTCTCTTCCCCTCTTGCCTTATTCTCTCTCTCTCCTCTCCCCTTCTTTCTCCTCTCTCCTCTTCTCTCTCTCTTCTCTCTCTTCTCTCTCCTCTCCTCTCTCTCTCTCTCTCTCCTCTCCCTCTCTCTCCTCTCTCTCTCTCTCTCCCCTTCCTCCCTCTCTTTTTCTCTCTCTCACCCCTTCTGCCCTCTCTCTCTCCTCTCTCTACTTCTTCTCTCTCTCTCTCTCTTCTCTCTCTCTCTCTCTCTCCTCCCCCTTCTTCCCCCTCTTCTCTCTCTCTCTCTCTCTTCCTCTCTCTCTCCTCTCTCTCTGCTCTCTCCCCCCCTTCCTTTCCCCTAATCTTCTCCTCTCTCTCTCTCCTCCCCCTTCAGCCCTCCTCTCCCCCTCTCTCTCTCTCTCTCTCTCTCTCCCCTTTCCTCCCCCTCTTCTCTTCTTTCTTCTCTGTTCTTTCTATCTCTCTCGCCCGCCTTCCTTGCCCCTTCCCCCCTCGCGTCTTTCCTCTCTTCTTCCCTTCCTTCTCTCTCTCTTTCTCCCTATTCTTCTCTCCACACCTTTCCCTTCCCTCCCTTCTTTCTCTTTCTAACCCCCATCCTCTACACCCCATCGATGACCCAGCCATCTCCTCACCAGTCCCCACCATCGCACCGACTCCCTTCCCTCCCCCTGCTTCCTTTTGCAACTCACCCCACACTCTATGATCTCTCTCTACGCCCCAACAACCCCCCCCTCCTGTCACCTCACTCGCCCTTCTTTCTCTCATCTCTATCCATCTGCGTCGATCCTTCGCCTCTCTCTCTGCTTTTGACCTTTCTCTCTCTTCCTTCTCTTACTTTCTCTGCTCCTTCTCTCTCTCTCCCCCTTCTTCCCTCTCTCTCTCTCTCTCTCTCTCCTCTCTCTCCTCCTCTCTCTCTCTCACCTTCCTTCCCTCTTCATCTCTCTCTTCTCTCTCTCTTCTTTCCCCGCTTCCTCCCCCTCTCTCTCCCTCCTCTCTCTGCTCTCTCTCTCTCTCTCTTCTCTCCCCTTCCCTCCCCCTCCTCTTCTCTCTCTCTCTCTCTCTATCTCCTCCTCCCCACCTTCCTCCCCTCCCTCTCCTCTCTCTCCTCTCTCTCTCCAATTTCCCTTCTTCATCCCTTCTCTTCCACTCTCTCCCCTTCTCCTCTCAACCCACTATTCCCTCCCTCTCTCTCCCCTCTCCCCCTTCCCACGTACCCCCCCTCTCCTCCCTACCTCTCTATCTTCTCTCTCTCTCTTCCACCCTCTCTCTCTCTCTCCTTCGCTCTCCCCCTCTTCTCTCGTCTCTCTTCCTCTACTCTCTCTCTTCCTCTCTCTTCCTCTCTCTCTCTCCTCCCCCTGCTTCTCCCCTCCTCTCTCTTCTCTCTCTCTCACTCTCTCCACCCCTTCCTTCTCCTCTCTCTTCTCTCTCCTCCCTCCTTCTCTCTCCTCCTCTCTCTCTCTCTCTCTCTCCTCTCTCTCTCTCTCCCCCTTCCTCCCTCTCTCTCTCTCTCGCTGCTTTCTCTCTCTCTACTCTCCTCTCTCTCTCTTCTCTTCTCTCTCTCCTCTTCTCCCCCATTCTCCTCCCCCTCGTGCTCTCTCTCTCTTCTTCTCTCTCTCTCTTCTCTCCTCCCTTTCACTCCTCTCCTCTCTCTCTCTCTATCTCCTCTCTCCCTCCCCCTTCCCTCCCTCCCCTGCTCTCTCTCTCTCTCTATCTCTCTCCATTTCCCTTCGCCCTTCTCTTCGGGCTTCCTCTCCCCTCTCCTCTCCACCCCCCCCACCTATTCCTCCCTCCTCTCTCCTCTCCCACCCTCCCTCCCTCCTTCTTCCCTCTCGCTCTATCTCCCTCTCTCCCCTCTACTTCCTAGCTCCTCTCCTCTCTCTCTCTCTCTCTCTCTCAACTCTCCTCTCTTTCTCTCTCTCTTATCTCTCTTCTCTCTCTCTCCCTCCCCTCTCTCTCCCCCCTTCTTCCCTCTCTCCTTCCTCTCTCTCTCTTACCCCCTTCCCCCCTCTCTACTCTCTCTCGCTCCTCTCTTCCTCCCCCTTCCTCCCGTCCACTCTCCCTCCTCTCTCTCTCTCTCTCCCCCCCCTCACCCTCCTCCCTCTACCCTCTCCCCTCTCTCTATCCTCCTCCCCCCTTCATCCCTCCCCTCTCTCTCTTCGTCCTCTATCGCTCTTCATTTCCCCATCTCCAGACCAGGAGAACACGTGCCGTAACGAACTGATAGCTCGAGAAAGATATAGATATATTAGGTAGATAGATAGTATCTTCATATTTGTCTATAATAGAAGAGATGAGAAGAAAGGACGAGAGTAATGATAGAGCGACACTCTTGTGTCCGCGTCCCCGTCTTATCTCTCTCCTCTCCTCGTCCTCTCTCGCGCTCTCTATGCTCTCCTCGCAGACTCAAAAACAACCTCTTCCCTCTGCTACACATCCCCACAACCCCCAAACCACCGAAAACCCCACCCACCCCAAAACACCCCACTACCCAATTCCCACCACCAACCTAACACCCACGCAACCGTAACTAAACCACCACCCCCCACCTCAACCTCACTAAATAAACATCTAGAAAAAAACTCAATTTCAAATCTAAAAAAAATAAACAAAAGAAAGAAACTGAAAAAACAAGACATAATTCATTATGCAGATCGAGAAAAAATCAAACATGTAAAACAAAAATTTTCACGAGTTGAAACTTATATTTCTTAAAAAAAGAAAAAAAAAAAAAAAAAAAAAAAAAAAAAAAAAGTTAGAAATCTCGGGAGGAAATCAGACAGCGTTCAAACTTCGATAACTTGGCCTTACTTTTTTTTTTTTTTTTTTATTCTGTCGGATATTTCAGGTTAAAAAGAATAGTGAATCAGTAGGGTTTAAACTTCCTGAATAGCGATATATCTTATTCAACTTTTTGTATACACGTATGATTAATTTTTCTTTTTCTTCTATAATGAATAGTGCTTATACTGTATGTGTCCTTGGGGCTATTGTATTGAATTTATGTAATTATAAATCTCTCTTTCTTTTTCTCAGACACGCATGTTTAGACAGATAGATGGATGAATAGATAGATGGATGGATAGAGTATATAGAGAAGAAGAGAGAGAGGGGGAATGGTTTTTTTTTTCTCTCTCTCCCTCTTCCTCTTTCTTCAGCTTATCTCTCTGCCTCTGTCTCTATCTTTCTATTTGTCTCTCTCTCTATGTTTCTGTATTACTAATTTATTTTCTCTCTTTATCTTTATCTCCCTCTCGCTTCTTCTTCAAGTTCTCTCTCTTACTGCCGCTGTCTTTGTCTGCCTGTCTTTCTCTCTCTCTCTCTCTCACACGCTTTTCGCTCTCTCTCTCTCTCTCTCTCTCTCTCTCTCTTTCATTTATATATATATATATATATATATATATATATATATATATATATATATATATATTCATATATATATATATATATATATATATATATATTTACATATATACACATATACATATATATATACATATGCATATATACACACACATACACACACACACACACACACACACACACACACACACACACATATATATATATATATATATATATATATATATATATATATATATGTGTGTGTGTGTGTGTGTGTGTGTGTGTGTGTGTGTTTGTATGTGTGTGTATATATATATATACTATATATACATATATATACATATATATATATATATATATATATATATATATATATATATATATATATATATAAATATACACACATGTATATATATATATATATATATATATATATATATATATATATATATATAAATATACACACATGTATATATATATATATATATATATATATATATATATATATATAATATACACATATATATATATATATATATATATGTATATATATATATGTGTGTGTGTGTGTGTGTGTGTGTGTGTGTGTGTGTGTGTGTGTGTGTGTATGTGTACACATACACACTCGTATACACGCGTATACACGCAAACATACATAATGAAGGGATGAAAATACCATTCGTCAAGAGGAAGGGATTTGTATCTCAAATATATCAAAGAAAAGAAAAAAAGGAAGAAGAAAAAAA
>NC_061830.1:2086318-2088818 GCF_019202785.1 Penaeus chinensis
CTCCTTCGCTTCTCTCTTTTCTCCGTCTCTCTTCTTTCTCCACCATCTCTTCCCTGTCCTCCTCCTGTCTCTCTTTCCCTTCCTTTCTCTGCCTTTCTCCTCCTCTCTCTCTTGGTCCTGATTCCCCCACCCTCCCTCTATACCTCTTTCTCTCTTTCCCACCCTCCCTCCCTCCTTTATCTCTCCTCCTCTCTCTCTTCTTCCTACGCCTTCTCTCCCGCCCCCCTTTCTCTCTCTTCCTCTCTCCCAAAACAAGAGAAACTCAAAGTCAGACTTCCACCCGGATCAACTTTCCATTAACGACTAGGAATCACCCAGGGCACCAGAACACAACCCGGAAAGGCAAGGATCAAGAAGTTTAAATCGACGACGCGCCCCGGAACAAACCACCAGCTTACCATTTACACGTGTCCCTCGCCTCTCTTCTGTGTTCTGCTTACCGCTGCGCAACCATCTGCAACGTTCTGCAACTGATATCGAGAGCGGGAGGGAACATTTGGAAGATGCAAACTACTTACCGGATTGCAAGGGAAGGCATTCTTACGGCGAGGCTCGTAACACGTAGGGAAATAATGTAAAATCTTCACTCGTTGTGGCGGGGAATTTTTCTTTCCACTTCTGTTGTTGTTGTTGTTGTTTTATCCACTATTTGTGTGAGTATTACCTCCCTTTTGACAAATATTTCTTGCTGCTTTTTACTCTCATTGTTATTATCGTTTATGTTTTTTTTTTTTTTTTATCATTCCTCTTTTCCTTTCTCTTTTTTTCATTGTTTTTAAAAAATCTCATTACTATTTCTATTCTTAATCTTATTTTTATCTCTATCCTGTTTCTCCTCAATATTCTTATTTTCATTACCATAATTGATAACATTATCATTACCTCATCATCACTGACATTGCTAATTAACCTGACGATTTCCACCAAAACAAAACAAAACAAAACATGTAATAAAACAAAATAAAACAAAGGACCCCCCCAAAAAATATATATATCTTCCCCAAAACAAACAAGAAACCAAAACAAAACAAGAAATCAAGCACAAGAAATGCGAAAGTCATTCCTACATCGATTACCTATTAACAGCGTAAGAGCATCGCTATTGCAACCTCCCATTTGCAACATATCTGCGGTTGCAATGCAGGACGAACATCAATATGCGAAGTCGTAATGATGTAATTGGATTATCGTCAGTATCAAGGGACAATGCAATACCGAGTGTATATATGTAGAGCGTTATGATAATGAGAGATGGGTGGGGGGGAGGAGGAGGAGGAAGAGGAGGGGGAGGGAAGGGCCAAGATGGGGAAGCTGGGGAACGAGAGGGAGGGGGAGGGTAAAGACTGTGAGAGGGAAGGAAAGGGAAGGAGTGGAAAGGAGGGGAGGAAGGGAGGGCTAGGGGAGGGTAATGACTGTAATGGCAGGTGTGTGTGAAGGGGCATTGCGTGGTTTAGTACGAGATTGTGTGTGTGTATACATATAATCTATCTAGCTATCTATTTCTCTATTTCTATGTATCTATGTATATTAGTGTAGGTATTCATATATATATATATATATATATATATATATATATAATATATATATATATACACTCATACATACATACATATATATATATATATATATATATATATATATATATATATTATTAGGAAGATAGATACACAGAAATATAAATAGGCAGATAGACAGAAAAATAGATAGATAGGTAGATAGACATATAGAAACATAGAAAGAAATACATCAAATACAGAGATAAAGATAGACAGAAAAACAGATAGACAGACAATCAAACATACAGATAAATAGCTACACAGGCAAATCTATGGAAACTGCATACATAATCCTACCTAGACTCACCTTCCCCAAGTTCCCCATAAGCTTGAGCAGAAACGACACGGGAATTACTTTGCCTATTTACACAACGGCCCAGTAATCTCCGCTCTACAGATGAGGTCATTTGGGGTCAAATTACACACCCTCTCAGCTCACCCTCTGAGTCCCCTCGTTGTGTGATGGAATACATTTGGAATTACCTGTAAAAACAAAAACAAAAACAAAAACAAAAAAAAAAATAATGCGTTTTTGAGGTTGTTTCATGCGCTTGCTCTGTCCAGAGAGATTGCAATGTGTGGGTGTATTGAAGTTGCGTCTGTTTTGCAATGTTTGCAATGAGTCTGTTCATTCTATATTTATTTGTGTATTTATTATTATTTTATTTTTTTTTTACTGGTTTAGTTTGGTATTTTGAGATTGTGTTTTTCGTGAGTGTATTTGCGTTTTCCATTGTTGTCATTTTTGTCTTGACAAAGGAGATTGTGTCTTTCTTTTTAATGATTTTACAAATATAAAGATATTCGAATAATTGTCTGTTATTCTAGATACCTGACTACATCTCTTTCTTATTATATTCATGTGAAATCCGATTTGCATAACTGACAACTGATATCAATTATAATTATTTCCCCATGATAACAAAAAGGATTATTTCCAATAT
>NC_061830.1:2096318-2098818 GCF_019202785.1 Penaeus chinensis
TCCTCCATACGTACATTTCACACCCTCCATTCCCCCCTCCCCCCCCTACCTTTCCCTCCCCTCCCCCCCCCCTAAAATAAACTTTATCGAGGTCTCACTTCTCCCTTTGTTCTTCCCTCCCACCTCCTTCCTCACCCCCCCCACCACGTCGTCAAAAAAGACCTTCATCGGTGTCTCATTTCTCCCTCCCTTCTTCCCTCACAACCCCCTCCTCTCCTCACCCTCGCCCTTACCTCATAAAACACGCAGCGAGAGATCCATCGTTATATCTCGTTTCCTCTCGTTTCTCGTCAACTCCTTGAGAAGTTTTGATCTTAAGAACCTAACTAAGAGGCTATGATCAGGAGGAAGAATGGGCTTTCTCTCTCTCTCTCTCTCTCTCTCTCTCTCTCTCTCTCTCTCTCTCTCTCTCTCTCTCTCTCTCTCTCTCTCTCTCTCGCTCGCTCGCTCGCTCGCTCGCTCCTCTTGTATCCCTCCTCCCTCGTTTTATTTTTTTCCTCTCTTTCCCAGTCTATCCTATCTATCCTTCTTTTGTATTATCTCCCCCTTTATAAAAAAAATCTCTCACTTAATTTTTTCTCCCCCCCCCCCTTCCACTATTTTCTTGCTTCTTTTCTTTCTTTCTTTGTACTTTCGTTATCTTCTTTTCTTCCATTCTAAGGTTCGCATTTCCCTCTAAGCTGAGCCTTTTGGTGATCTAATTTTCTGTTGGAGAGAGAGAGAGAGAGAGAGAGAGAGAGAGAGAGAGAGAGAGAGAGAGAGAGAGAGAGAGAGAGAGAGAGAGAGACAAAGATAGAGACAGACAGACAAACTGAAGCAAAGAAAAACAAGTCACCACACTCACCATCTTCACCATCCACACAAGAACCCTCCACCATAAGGCCCAACGTCCCCTGAGCGTGACCAAAAGTCCAGTCCATTGTGACTCTCCTTCCGGGTCGACAGAAACAAGAAGTCAGGCAGATGTATTTACGAAGGGAAGATGACTCAGCAGAAATAGTGTATCTCCTCTGGTCTCGAGGTGTTTGAGGTTTGCTGTTTTTTCTCTCTCTTCTTTTCTCTTCTTTTCTTTCGGTGTCTCTATATCTGTTTCTATTTCATTCTTATTTATATTTGTATTTCTATCTCTTTTCCTCTGGGTCTCTCTCTCTGTCTTTTTTCGTGTGTTTGTTTTTCGTTCTTACTTACTCATTCTTTGTCTCTGTCTGTCTCCCTGTCGCCCTGTATGTATATCTGTTTTACTATATTACTCTGTCTTTCTTTCTCTCTCTTTCTCTCTCTCTCTATCTATTTATCTATCCTGCTCTCTTCTCTCTCTTTCACTCTCACTCTGTGTCTCTGCCTCTCTTCCCTCTCTCTCTATCTCTCTCTCTCTCTCTCTCTCTCTCTCTCTCTCTCTCTCTCTCTTTCTCTCTATCTCTCTCTCTCGTTCAGTTTCTCTCTCTCTTTTGTATGTATGTGTGCGTGCGCTCGTGTGTCCGTGCGCGTGTTTGTGTGCGTATCTGCATGCACGCTCGTGTGTGTAGGTATTTCTGTGCTTTTTTTTTTTATGTGTGCGTACTTGTGTTCCCATCTTTCTCTGTCCCTCTCTCTCCTCACATCCCTCACAATACACAAAACCCAAACCAACGAAAGGTACAGAAGAAGCATTCACGATCTCCCCCCCCCCCCCCTTAAAATCTCCCCAGCCTCTCTCTTTACTTCCTCGCTAGCCGAACAAAAACAATCGGAGAGAGACGCACTTCCCTTTTCACAAAAGAAAAAAGGATAGAAAAAAAAAAAATGAAAAGAAAAAAGAGACACAGAGGTGATTACTTGGCTTCTGTGTGTGGAGATACTAGTTCGTGATGGAGTCTGGGTTTGTCTCTTGAGGCTGGATTTTGTAAACGAACGCACACGCATATCCTTCTCCGTATGTGTGTGTGTTTGTGGAGTGAGACTGACACACACGCAGACACACACACACACACAAACTGATAGAGAAGAGACACACACACACACACAGAGAGAGAGAGAGAGAGAGAGAGAGAGAGAGAGAGAGAGAGAGAGAGAGGAGAAAAGAGAAAGGAGAACGAGAGAAAGAGAGAGAGAAAAAGAGAGAGAGAGAGAAGGACAGAGAAACAGACAGAACAAGGAAGAATCAAGCAAAAGGATCAACCAAATCAAGAAGAATAGAACCAAGAAAGAATCAAGAATGAAAGAAAACAGGAAACAACCATAAACAAGAGAGAATGAAGAACATGAGTAATGAATAAATCCTCAAGATCAAGATGAGTTAAAAAAAAAGAAGAAATAAATCAAGAAAAACAAGAACACGAGAAAAATAAAAAGCGAAGAAAATATAAAGAATTCTTAAATAAAAAGAAAAACAAGAAATACAAGTTCAATTCAAAACAAAAACAAACACATAAGAATAAAGAAAAACAAACAAACAAACAAGTAAAGAGATCAGGAAAGCGATAGAGACATTTTCATTCCATAACCAGAAAGTACAGTGATT
>NC_061830.1:2106318-2113818 GCF_019202785.1 Penaeus chinensis
TTTATGTGTTTATTTATTTGTTTGTGTACGTTTATGTGTGTATGTATGTGTGTGTATGTGTGTGTATGTGTGTGTATGTGTGTGTCTGTGTGTGTGCATATACAAGGCAAAGAAAAGATAAGAAAGTCTCTTTCTTTTTCTTTTTTCTCTCTCTCTTTATATCTATCTATCTATCTATCTATCTATCAATCTATTTTAACGGTGATAAAACAACTGCAACAAAGGAAAAGGGGAAATAACAAATAAGAGAACAAAAACACATAAGCATGAAAACAAACCATAATAACAACAAATACAATAACAAGAAAACACGATCTCTTATTCCTCGAGCAAAAAAAAAAAAAAAAAAAAAAAAAAATGCCTAGACACGTGTGATTCTTCAATTCCTTATGCGTTACATTGTTCTTTTTCTTTCTTTCTTTCATTGTGCTGTTCAGTTTGCGTGTCTCTCTCTTGTGTATGTATAATATTTCCTTTTTGTCTTTGTCTGACAGTCAGTCTGTCATTCTTTCCGTCAGTATGTCCGTCTCACCCGGTCTGAATTAGGAAAAATAGTTGTTTTCATCACAGCGTCTCACATCTCTATCTATCTATCTGTCTATCTGTATGTACATATATATATAAATAAAAAAATATATATATATATATATATATATTTGTATGTATATATATATATATATATATATATATATATATATATATATATATATATATATATACACACACACATACAAATACATACATGCAAATTTTATCTAAACTTGGAAGAGGAAGAGAAACAAACAAGACAATAAAGCCAAGGCAGCCAAAGACCTCGAAACAATTTGCATGGATGAGAAAACTGGCTCACAGGATATCCGGGCGGGGATCCCCCTCTGGCGGGGAGAGGGGGGGGGGAGGGGAAGCAAAAATTGTTTTAAGCTTTCTTTGGCGGAAGAGGGAAGACTTATATGCTCTATATATTTTGTATGTGTGTGTATATGTATATTTATGTATATATATATGTATATATATACATACATATATATATCTGTATGTGTATGTGTATGTGTGTGTGTGTGTGTGTGTGTGTGTGTGTGTGTGTGTGTGTGTGTACTACCATTATCATTATTTGCTGCAGGACATAGACCTTTCTCAAATCTGTACTAAGAGGCTGTCTGGCAGTGCCACCCTTGCCTGATTCGACGTCCCTCCTTCTCAACCCGATTCCGCACGCTACCACTTGTGCCACGGCGGCGACTTCCCCTACGACGTCTGCATTTGACATCTGAAGGCCATGAGTCGTTTTCTCGCCGTGAGATCGCGCTCGACCCAGCAGCAGGAGCGCAGGCATTTTGCAAATGTCTCGACAGGAAAATAGTGAAGACTTACATGAATTGTAAATGGAGCGAACTCTAACAAGGATGAGTTGGTGAGAAAGAAAATGGGAAACAAGAGGGGAGGAGAAAAAAAGAAAGAAAGAAAAAAGAAAAGGTAGAAAGGAGGTAGAGAGAATAAAATGGGATGAAAAGAGGAAGAGGGAAATAAATGGAAGAGAAGAGTAGAGGAGGAGAGAGGAAAAACAAAAGGAAGACGAAAGGAAGACGGAAAAACTTGATCAACTATTTAGGAGAGAGAAAAGAGAGGAGAGTAAATCTTATCTTATTTTATAGATTTTTATTTATTTAGCTATATTTTTATTTTTTTATTTATCCACTTATTTACTTATTTACTTTTGCATTTACATATCTCTTTGTTTATATTTCTTAAGTGAAGATACACTTGACATGTTAGTGATGCATCATTTCCGAATAACCTGATTGTATTTCAAAAAATCGTCATCAGAAACTTCTCCATTTTCATTTTATCACCATCGCCAATTTACTAATTATAGTCATCACCCAGTATGTTAATTACCAATCTTTATACTCTACCTATCAGTGATCAAATAATAATCAACAAGATTATCAAATAACCATCCTGCCATAAAATGATTATTAATCAAATAAATGTTAATACAAGCCTGTCAATTGACATCGTAATCAGGAACCTTAACCTATCAACCATAAAAATCATTATCAACCTGTCAGTTATCATTAAGGATCTTTCTAACCCGTGGCTTATTAATCACTCAACCTTCACAGACTTTATTATGCTCAGTCACCATCGCATCACCATCACCTTCCTGTCAGTTTTGCAACATCAGCTATTCTGTCAAAGGCATCTTCATGTGAAGATGAATGAAATGGAATTAAAACAATACAAAAGCAATATATATATATATATATATATATATATATATATATATATATATATATATATATATGTATGGGAGACAAAAAAATCGCCAGAAAACAACAACAACAACAACAAAAAGGAAGGAAAGGTCAACAGAGAGAGGTGAAGGTTGTAAGAGGAGAAAGGAAAAGAGGGGGAAGAATGGGGAATAAGGAAGAAAGGGAGTTAAGGAGAAGAGAAAAGCGGGGGGGGGGGGGGGGGAGAGATAAGAGAAGGAGAAAAGCAAAGAAGGATTCGATAGACAATAGACGGACGAAAGACGGAAGGAGATAGAGAAAGAGAAAGAGGAAGAAGAAGAAGAAGAGGAAGAGAAAGAAAAAGAGCAAAGAAGAAAAAAAACAAGAGGAGGAGGAAGTACCACGAGTGTTGAACTGTAATACAGGCCATAAATCCCTGCAAAGTGTGCCGTGTTGTTAGCGTTTTCGGGCGTCGGCGCGAACGTGTGGCACCGTATTATTATGCGAGATTCATTCTGATGGAAAAAGAATAAAGATGACCGCCCACCGACCGTCCAGAGGGAGGGGGGGAGGGGGGAGAGGGGTAGAGTTGAGGGCGTGGTGTTTGGGGTGGGGGTGGGTGGGGAGTAGTTTGGAGATAAGGGAGGGTTGGGGATGAGTGTTAGAGATTAGGGAGAGAGAGAGAGAGCGAGCGAGAGCGAGAGCGAGAGAGAGAGAGAGAGAGAGAGAGAGAGAGAGAGAGAGAGAGAGAGAGAGAGAGAGAGAGAGAGAGACGGAGTATCTGGAATAGAATTAAAGAGAGAGAGTGAGTTATGCATCGATTTTTGGCGATACCGAGTAAACGAGTACCTAAGGCGATAACGAGAGGGAGAGAGAGAGAGAGAGAAATTAAAAAAAGAGAAGAGAAGAGACAGATAGATAGACAGATAAATTGATTGACAGACAGATAGATAGACAGATAAATTGATTGACAGACAGATAGATAGAGAGAGAGAGAAAAAATGATGAGAGAGAAGTGTTAGAGAGAGAAAGACAGAGACAGAGAGAGGGAGAGAGAGAGAGAGAAAGAGAGAGAGAGAGAGAGAGAGAGAGAGAGAGAGAGAGAGAGAGAGAGAGAGAGAGAGAGAGAGAGAGAGAGAAATGTAGAAATAGGCTAACAGATAACTAGACAGCGTGAAAGAAAGAGAGAGAGAGAGAAGCCACAGAGAGAGAGAGAGAGAGAGAGAGAGAGAGAGAGAGAGAGAGAGCAATAACAGTGCACAAATCCTTTACACATGTCCTCGACGCCGCTATCATTGTAGCAATATGTCTGCCTTTTTTTCTTTCACCCAGAGGCTAAAGTTTCTCTCTTCCTCCATCCCTCTATATATCTATCTATGTGTCAATATACCTATAAGTCTCTCTCTCTCTCTCTCTCTCTCTCTCTCTCTCTCTCTCTCTCTTATTTTTGTATCAATCTATGTATGTATCTATCTATTTATCCCTTTCTCCTCCTTCTAACCCTGGTTCTCTCTATTTCTCTTCTTCTCTCCTTTTACCTTCTCCCTCTATCCTTTTCTCTCTCTCTCTTTCTTTTCCTTTTCTTCCTCCCCTTTCCCCTCTCTTTCTCCTTCACTTCCTCTCTCTCTCCCTCTCTTTCTGTTAACCCTTCTGCCTCTCCCTCCTTCCCTCTCTCTCTCTCTCTCTCTCTCTCTCTCTCTCTCTCTCTCTCTCTCTCTATCTATCTATCTCTCTTATTTTCCATTCCTACCTTCCCCCTCTTTTCGTTTACCCTTTTGCCTCTCCCTCGCTCTCTCTCTCTCTCTCTCTCTCTCTCTCTTTCTCTATCTCTCTTTCTTTCTCTCTCTCTCTCTCTCTCTCTCTCTCTCTCTCTCTCTCTCTCTCTCTCTCTCTCTCTCTCTCTCTCTCTTTCTCTATCTCTCTTTCTTTCACTTTCTCTCATTCTCTCTCTGTTTCCCTCACTCCCCCCACCCCCTCTACGTCCCTTTTCCCCTCTCTCTCTCCATCCCCTCTTCCCTCGCCCTCTCCTCTGCTAATGTATCTCGCTCCGTCTGTTTCAGAGTGAGACAAAATGTTAAAAGGTGAACCTGCTTTTGCTGCAATAAGTGTTTGAGAGTTAGCTTCCTCTTTTTCTAGCTTACTTAACTTTGCTTGTGACGCGGGTACTCAGTAGCGGAAGCCGAGACTGCAGTAAAAATGTTAAGAGGAAAATTTGTGATAGACATGTGTAAAGGTAAGGGAGTTTGTTTATGCGTCTGTGCTTCTGTGTGTACTTTTTCCCTTTTGTGTGTATTTTGTTTCCTTGTGTGTGTGTGTGTGTGTGTGTGTGTTTGGTTTCCTTTTGTTTGTGCGTGTGAGTGTGTGTGTGTGTGTATTTTTTTCTATATTTTTGTGATTATATATTTTTTTTGTTAGTGTATTTTTTACTTTTTTTTGTGAGTTAATTGTGTGGACGTTTTTATGTGCTTGTTTTTGTGTAAGAGAGAGTGTATTTATGCATCTGTTTCTTTATGTCGGTTTGTGTATAGGAACGAGTGGGAGGGAGGAGGGTAGGAAGTAAAAGTAATGATAAGTACTCAAAAATTATAGTAACAAAAATATCTCCACACATTAAAAAGAAAGGGGTATATGGAATGATTAAAAAAAAAAAAAAAAAAAAAAAAAAAAAAAAACGAAATAACATGCACACACAACAATGAAAAACAAAAAAAAAAAAAAAAAAAGAAACAGGATAAAAAACAACAGCAAAATAACAACAATAATTCCACGAAATACAAAAATACCACCAACACCTACAACCACCACCACAAAAACAACACAACAAAAATAAGAAAACATAAAAAATCCTTCCCCCCCCCCCCCCGCTCATGAGAACGTAGACTAAATCCCTCATTCCAACATATTCCCATTCCCATTAAAAATATTCCGGCTCGATCTGGAATCTGGGTCAGCATTCGACTTGTTTAGTTGAATGCGATTGTGTTGCTGATTCTGATATTATTGTGGTTGTTATTATTGTTATTGATATTAATTTTGATACTATTACCTTTATCAGCTTATTATTGGCATTGTTTTTATCATCATTTTCATCATTATTTTTATTTTTGTATAATCATTATGACTATTATCACTGCCATTATTATGATAATGATTACTATTATCATTATTGTCATTATCAGCCTCTTTCTCCCATTGTCATTATTATTATTATTATTATTATCATTATTATTATTATTATTATTATTGTTATCATTATTATTATTACTGCTATTATTATCATCATTATTACTGTTCCTAATATTATTATTTATATTATTAATATTACTATTATAACTATAATTGTTATCAATACTTTTGTCATTATTATTATCATTATTATCTTTACCATTATCATTATTATGGTTATTACATTAATATTGCTATCATTAAACTCACAAACACACATACACACACATATACATATATATGTATATATATATATATATATATATATATATATATATATATATATATATATATATATATATATATTCATTTATATACCTATAAAACAGAGATAGATAGCAAAATAGAAAGAGAAAGAGAAAGAGAGAAAGAGACAGTCATCATAAAGATATATTTTTCTTGTCCATTTTTCGTGAAGAACAGTTATGAATCGAAGTAATATCAAAGTAAAGTAATATCATATACATATTATTTATATCTCTCGCTTTTTTTCTCTCTCCCATCCTCTCCCCCCCTCTCCCTCTCTCAGCTGCCTCGATGCATTACCACCGCCAACAAATTTGCAGTTTCCTTGCAACAATCCCTCTAATACTAATCACAGCCGACAAAACATTAATCAACCGAGTGCTCAGATGACGGAACGCTTGCAATCAGCCTTTTGTCAATAGTAAAAAAAAAAAAAAAAGTAAAAAAACACACACAAAAAGAAAAAAACTTTTTTTTTTTATTCGTGTCGAGTAAAAGTAGATGTGGTTTGTAGGGAAGCAGGATTGTGTATATGTATGTATGTGTGTCAGTAAACAGTATCATTTTAAAATAATCACTATTACAATTATTATTATCATTAAAAAAATAATAATGTTTTTTATTATCATTACTATTGTCATTATTATTATTATCATTATTGTCATTATAATTATTATAATAATTATCATTATTATTATTATTATTGTTGTTGTTATCATTATCATTATTAACATTGCTATTATTATCATTATTTATATTATTATCATCATTATTATTATGAACATTATCATTATTGTTGTTACTATTATTATTACTACTACTACCATTATTATCATTATTGTTGTTACTATTATTATTACTACTACTACCATTATTATCATTATTATTGTTACTACTCGTAGTAGTGCCATTGCGATCATTGTCATTATCATGATGATGACGGTGATGATTTGTGATAATGATACTGTATCATATTAGATAAAAACTGATGTATCTATATCTATGTAAATAAACACACAAACACACACGCGTTCTCTGCGACTGTTCAGCAGGATGGACTATCAGTGATATGATGGTGACGTATATATGTATTAATATTACTGTGTGTGTGTGTGTATTTATATATATATAAATATATATATATATATATATATATATATATATATATATATATATATATATATATATGTATGTGTATATATATATATATATATATATATATATATATATATATATATATATATATATATATATATATATATACATATATGTATACACACACACACACACATACACACACACACACACACACACACACACACACACACACACACACACACACACACACACACGCACACAGACACACACACACACATATGAACACAAACACAATAACGCGTAAACAATGATAAAAAAAGGAAACACCACGAAGAGAAAAAAAAGAATTAAACCCCAATAAGATGAAATGACCTGCTCGCTTGACCCGCCAGGAGCAAGACAGATGGTGACAGTCGAAGGGGTCTTGCTCATCAATCTGTTATGTATTACCATTTTTATCATTTCGTCTTTCCTTTTTGTGCATTATCGCCATGATGAAGAGCGTGTATGTTGACAGTCATGGCGAGAGGCAGTGGTAATGATGATTAGTTATTCAACACCGGAAGGGAAGGGATAAATATTACGAACCGTATTTTTTTCTCTCTCTCTCTCTCTTTTTTTTTCCTTGTAATTTGATATGTTGCATTTTCGTAGATCTTTTTTGTTTGTGTGTGTATGTGTCTTCAGATGTGAAATT
>NC_061830.1:2118818-2121318 GCF_019202785.1 Penaeus chinensis
GATATTATGTCCTGACCCATGTGTCACCATTCAAATGTGTCTATTTAATATGTGCATGTATGTTAGGATATAAACATAAACATTATTAATAAATAAATAAACACACGTACATACACACATACACACATGCAAACATATATATATATATATATATATATATATATATATATATATATATATATATATATTTACATGTTGTATAGATATATATATATATATATATATATATATATATATATATTATATATATATATATATATATTTACATGTGTATAGATATATATATATATATATATATATATATATATATATATATATATATATATATATATATATATATTTACATGTGTATAGATATACATATATATATATATATATATATATATATATATATATATATATATATTTATATATATATATATATATATATATATATGTATATATATATATATATATATATATATATATATATATATATATATATATATATTTACATATATGTAAATATATGTACACACACACACACACACTCACACACACATACATATATATATATATATATATATATATATATATATATATATATATATATATATATATATATATATATATATATATATATATATGCATATATGGATATATATATATATATATATATATATATATATATATATATATATATATATATATATGCATATATATATATATATATATATATATATATATATATATATATATATATATATATATATATATATATATTATATATATGTTTTGTGCGTTTGTATGTGTAGTTATCTGAAAGAGCGTAAACTCGTTTTGCATATTTCTCAGATACCCTTAGAGAGGACATGATGTGACATGAACATCGGAACTACATTAGGCTTCACCGACGGCTTCCATCAGTCAGGGAGCAGCCAAGGGTAGGCCTACAGGCTCCGTCTCTCTCTCCTCCGTCTTCACACTTCTCTCTCGCTCTTCCCTTCGTGTCAGTTTACCCATGCTGCTCCACTTCCTCTTTCTGTTTCGTTATTTTTTTTTCATTAGTCTTTCTCTTCCTCTTTTCTTCGTCTTCCTCTTTCTTTTAGTCATTCTTTTTTTCCCTTCCCCTTCCTCTTTCTCATTCTCTTAATTGTTTATGCCTCTTTCTTCCTTCTCCTCCCTTCCTCCTCCTCCTCCTATTTCGTGTCTTTCATTCCTTTTCCTTTTTCTTCCTCTTCCTCAGACGCCATATTATTGGAGGGTTTGAAGCAACCTGGCGCCAAGGAGAAGGGGGGGGGGGGGGGGGGCACCAGCGAGAGTCTTTGGCATGACTCATTCTGTCTCTTTCTTTCTTGCTTGCTTGCTTGCTTTCTCTGTCTGTCTGTTTGTCTCTTTTTCTCTTTCTCTCTCTGTCTATGTCGGTTAGTCTGTCTGCTTGTCTCCCCCTCTCCTCTCTCTCTCTTTCTCTCTTTCTCTTTCTTTCTCTCTCTCTCTTTTCCTTTCTCTATCAATATCTCTCTCTCTCTCCCCCCTCTCTCTCTCCCTTTCTCTCTTTCTCTCTCTATCAATCTCTCTCTCTCTCTCGCTCTCTTTATCTCTCTCCCCTCTCTCTCTAACTCTCTCTCTCTCTCTCTCTCTCTCTCTCTCTATCTCTCTCTCTCTCTCTTTCTCTTTCTCTCTCTCTCTCTCTCTCGTTTTCCCATTCCTTATCCCCCTCCTTTATCCTCCTTTCCTTCCCCTTCCCTTTCCCTCTCTTTATCTCCCTTTCCTTCCTCTTTCCTTTATCTCTCTTCTCTTCTCCCGAAATTTTTGAAAGGAAAAGATTCCGGTATCCTTAAGGGTCTTGATGATAGCATTCGATTTTCTCCTCAATGGCTATATCCATAACGACTACAATCGCGTACACCCTGCGGTTCGAGAAATTATATATATTTTTTTTATCATTATTACTATCATTATCATGATGATTATTATTATAATTATCATTATTTTTATTATTATCATTATTATTATCATGATTATTATTATTATTACTATTATTATTATTAGTAGTAGTAGTAGTATGATTATTATCATTATTATTGTTATCATTACTCTTATTAGTAGTACTTTTATTAGTAGTACTTTTATCATTAGTACTTTTCTCATTATTATTATCATTATTATTATTACTACTGCTAAAATTATTATTATTAATACCATTATTATTATTATCACTTTTAATATTATCAACATTATTCTTATTACTACAGTTCTTCTTCTTCTTCTTATTATTATTATTGTTATTATTGATAGTATTATTATTATTATCATTATTATATTCCTTATCATAAGGAATTTAATTGGAATATAGCAACTATTCACGTGTTTTGGAATAATAGGAATAAAAAAACAGTAAAAATAGCAGTCATAATAATGATAATAATAACAATTATGATAATAATAATAATAATGATAATAATAACAATTATGATAATAATAATAATAATGATAATAATAATAATGATAATAATAATAA
>NC_061830.1:2128818-2138818 GCF_019202785.1 Penaeus chinensis
TCAGGCAGGAAAAGTGGCTGGAATGGTGTGAGTCCTTCGACCACCAAGCCACCCTTTCAGAGCTGTGGCAACGGGTCAAGCGAGCTACCAGCCGCTCAGCCCCGAGGTGCACCCATCACGACCCCCAAGCAGAGGCTAACAGACTGGCGCACGAGTTCTCTGCGAGAACGAGCAGCAACAGTCTGCCAGCCGAGCTGAGGGCAAGACAAGAGCGTCTACAGCCAGACAGACACGCTCAGATCAGAGAAAGGGCAGCCGAACCCGATAACTCAGACGTTATCTTTTCTCTGAGGGAACTAAGGAAAGCCTATAAAACCAGTTCCAACACAGCCCCGCACTCTGATGGGATCTCGTACCCCATTATCTCCCAACTAGGACTAGCAGGTGAGCATGCACTCTTGCAACTCATCAACAAGTCCTCGGAAACTTCCACTCTACCCCAGAGTTGGAAGAGGGCTACCATAGTTCCCGTCCCAAAACCAAAGGAGCCGGGGAAGTACCGCCCCATCTCTCTGCTCAGCTGCCTGGCCAAGACGGCTGAGAGGATGGTACTAAACCGGTTTCAATGGTAAACGGGACCCCCGCACGATCACCTCCACGGGTTCACAAGGGGCATGGGCACAGCACACAGCATAGCCACGCTCTTAAGCACAATCAGCAAGGGCCCAGCTGTGGTGGTATTCCTTGACCTGGAAAAGGCTTTTGAACTGGCAAGTCCGCTTGCCATTCAGGAAAGCCTGATCCAGAAGGGAATCAGAGGAAAGCTCTTGGCTTGGATAGGTGACTACTTCAGGAACAGGACTGCCAATGTCAAATTCCAGGGTCACCTATTGCAGCACATGCCGCTCGAAAATGGAACGCCACAGGGTGGGGTTCTCAGTCCAGCCCTATTCAACACTTTAATGTCCTGCATCCTCAACATAAACCTCCCAGTGGGGTGCCAGATCATCTCATATGCAGACGATCTCGCTATCACCTCCACTGGACCACGCAGCCAGAATAAAGCCCAGCGTTGTCTGGACCTCGTGTCAGAGGAGTGTTGTAGGACAGGACTAAAGATCTCTGCTGCTAAATCCAAAGCCATGTCTCTGAGACAGAGAGTTCGAGGCACAAGACAGAAAATCCAGGGAGCGGAATTAGAATGGGTCAAGGACTACCTATACCTTGGGGTAAGGATAGACCGGACCCTCTCCTTCCATAAGGAGGTCCAGTACCTGGTTGACCGAACCAAAGCAAGACTGTCCGTCATGAGAGCAATGACTGGGAGGTGCTGTCCGGCCCATTGTGGACTATGCCTCAGTCGCTCTAATTGTTGCAAAGAAAAAGCACACAGACAAACTAGAAACAGTCCAAAATGAAGCTGCCAGGATCATTCTGGGTGCCCCGAGGTGGACGAAGGTCCTCAACCTCCTGTTGGAAGCAAACCTTCTCCCCCTGGACTCACGAATCGATCTAACGGCAACACAATTCCTGTCAAAGGTCATCCAGGCTCCCAGGAACACAAGCCTAAGACAAAAATTAGTCAGATGCCTCGAACAAGACAACGAGCTCGTTGCAAACAACTCCTGGCTGTCTCATACAGCCAGGGTGTTGATACGCCATCAGCTCAAAGGAACAGCTTCTTGCTAAGGGCATGGACTCCCCCCACCCCGACTTTGCCGAAGCCCCGCCGTGGGCACTGAGCCTGATAGAGTTCAACATAATGAGCCTGTCAATGAAAAAGACCCTATACCCCATGCCTAGCCTAAAGGCAGAAGCCCACAGGGTCATTGCAGCCATCACTCCTCCGGGTAGTAGAACATACTACACGGATGGATCGGTCGATCCCTTGAGCCACACTGCAGGCGCCGGCTTTGCAGCTAGGGATGCCACCCGATCCATGAGGGTAACAGACAACGCCTCCTCGCTACAGGCAGAGGCAGTTGCAATCATGGGAGCCCTAGGCCACGCGTCCCTAAGGGAAGGACACGTGGTCATACACACAGACTCCAGGGCAGCCATTGACTGTCTTCAGCACAGCTCACCCACAGACAACATCTACCTACTGACCACGATTCTCACAATGGCACAGAGAATTCTTGCTCAGGGTAGAAGAATTATCATCAACTGGGTCCCAAGCCACATCGGCATCAGAGGGAACGAGCTTGCAGACAGACTAGCCGTCGCTGGCAGGGGTATGCCCCCAAATCCCATGACGATAAAACCGAGCCGAAAATTACTTATGGAGAAGTTTGCCTTGGTCGGTCGTACCTTCCTACGGCAGCTCCACAGAGAGGAAACGAGAACCTCCCCCTCGGCCAGCTGGTACTCAGACGCCACAGGCTGTGAACCACTGGCACTCACTAAAGTAAGCAACAGAGGTACCGAAGTCATTCTTCACAGAATGCGCCTAGGTTACCACTGTGCATGGCAGATTATCCCAACAATCGAACGCGATGAATGGTGCTGCAAGCACTGCGGCGAGCCGAACGCCACACTAGTCCACTACCTAGAAAATTGTAACCATACACAATTCCTGAGACATGGACCGCCCACAACAGCCGCCGTGCTGGTAAAGAGGCTTTGCGAAATGCTTACACCATGGCAGCAGGAGCGCTTGCTGGCAATCCCGCCGCCACGGTAAGCACCGAGTGTCAGACAACTCAATGAGACAGCCGTAAAAAGCTGACACAGGCCGGGCCATATCTAGAAGGCCCGGGCGAAGCTAGAACTTCGCAAACCAAACCACCACCACCACACACACACACGCGCGCGCGCGCGCGCGCACGCATCTATATTCACAATCATTCTTCCTCACAGCATCCTTATCACAAATCTCTCTTTTCCATCATCCTTCTCTTCTACTCTTCCCTCCTATCTCCTTTTTGGTCTGGAATACCCCCGCCCCCCCCCCCCCCCCACACACACACCCTTCACCCTCGCCCTCTGCTCTTTTCTCGTTCCAGACTCGCTTACACAACGACTGAAAATGATAATGATAACAACGACAACAACAATAATGATAATACAAATAATAACAATGATAAAGACAGTACCGATAATGATGATAAAGATAATTATAATGATAATGGTAATAATAATAAAAAATGTAATGGTGATAATTTTAGTGATAATGATAATAACAATGTTAATTATAATGGTGAAGAAAATAGTAAAGATAGTAATAAAGATAATGATAATGATAATTATTATAGTAATACTGATGATAAAAATAAGCAAGGGAAAAAGAAAACATCCACAGAAAGGGATAGAGAGAGAAACGATAATTCAGTGGAAAATACAAAAAAGATAAAAAAAAATTCGAGGAAAAAAAATATGATTATAAATATTCTCTAAGGGACTGAAGTATTCAATTTGAAATAATCAAAATGCTTGAATTAAGAATACTAGAGTAAATGGTTAAATGAGGACACTAAAAATATTTAAGAACGATGTAGAGCAACTTAATGAAATGAGAGGGTGAAGTAAATTTGAAATAGAAAATTGATAAACTAACGGCAAAATAACGTAATGTAAACCTAAGCCCAAAAAATTTATTATAAAATGAATCGATAGAGCGTGGGAAACAAATTTTAGATATGCCAGTGGATTACGCATATTTAGAATTAAAGTTTGAGCATTCCCCGATCTTGAATATATGATAAAAAAAGAAAGAAAGAAAGACAGAAAGAAAGAAAAAAGAAAAGAAAAGAAAAGATAGAAAAAAGAAAGAAAGACAGAAAAAAAGAAAAAAAGAAAAGAAAAGAAAAGAAAGAAAGAAAAAATATACCTATATACACACACGTATGCATGCACACGCATACACACTCGTAGGTATATATATAAACAGAGAGAGGGAGGGGCAGCGGGATAAGGATAGATGTACAGATAGATAGATAGACACATACATGTATAGGCAGATAAATAGACCGATAAAGAGACATACAGCCTTTTAAACAACTCAAGTCAGAAAGAGTGAAAGAGAGAGTAAGAGAGTTATAATTCCCCTGTCTCTCTTTCAGCAATTATCTTGCATCTCTCTTTCTCCCCCCTTTTTTCTTCTCTCTCTTTTCCTTCTCCTGTTATCAAACGTCTCCATTCCTCTTGTTTCTTAAATTCTCGCGTTTAATTCATTTACTTCCTTTCTTTCCTTTTCTCTCGCCTTCTCTTCCATTCCCCTTTGGCTTTGTTCTTCTTAATTCTTTCTCTTTGTCCGTCCTTTTATTCTCTGTTTCTCTTCTCTTCTTCATTTCGTTATTATTCCTTCTCCCTCTCCCTTGGCTTCCATTATCTAAATAACAGTTTTTCCTCTTCCCTCTCTCTTCTCCTTTTCCGCTTCTCACCCTTTCTTCTTTCAAACTACGTGTCAGTTATTCCTCCTTTTTCATTTCCCACTTTCAGTCTCTCCCTCCAACCTCTCCCTATGCTTTCTCCTGTCTTTTCTTTCAATCTCTTTCACTTCCTCTCTTTTTTTTTCTCCTTCATTTCCCTCTCTTTTTCCCTTTCATCTCCTTCTCCCACCTACCTTTATCATCGTTTCTCTATACCTTTTCCATTCCTATTATCTTCCCCTTCCTTCGTTCCTTCCATCCCTTTCTCCCTCTTCCTTCCGCTTTCTTTCTTCCTCTTCCCTCTCTTCCCTCTCCCTTCTCCCTTTCATTTACTTCTCTCTTCCATTCCCTCTTCATCATTCCTTTATCTCTGTTCCCTCTCCTTCTTACTTTCACTCTCACTCTCCTTCTCTCCCTCACCAATCCCTCCCTCTCCCTCTCCCTTCTTCCGTTACCCCACCCTCTTCCTCGTGACTCTTTTCCCTCTCCTTCTCTCCATAATCCCCTTCCCTTTCCCTTCTCTCCCTTAGATATTCCCTTCCTTTTCCTTCTCTCTCTCCTTCCTCTAACCTCTTCTTCTCCCTCTCTCCTCTTCCTCACCAATCCCCTTCCTCTCCCTCACCTTCGCCACTCTCCTCCTTCTCCTTCTCTCTCTCTCTCTCTCTCTCCCCTTCCTCTATCCTCTCCTTCTCCCTTCTCCCCTTCCCATACTCTCACTAATTTCCTCCCTCTCCTTCTCCTCTCCTCTTCCTCGTTACTTCCCTCTCTCTCCTTCTCTCCCTCAATATGCCCTCCCCTCTCATTCTCTCTCTCTCTCTCTCTCTCTCTCTCTCTCTCTCTCTCTCTCTCTCTCTCTCACTCTCTCTCTCTTTCTCTCCTTCCTCTACCCTCTCCTTCTCCCTTCTCCTTTCTCTCCTTCTTCCTACGTAAACTAGTATCACTTTCGCTTTCTCGCCAAGAAATAACTCAAGCCAACATAGCCCTTAAAGACACAATCAAGGGAAAGAAAGAGGTGATGCTCCACCCCCCCCCCCCCCATCTTCTTCCTCCTCTGTGTGTCGATTTACTGTATGTTTGTCTACATGTCTATTTCTTTGTGTATCTTTCCGTCTGTCTATCATTCAGTCTGTCCATATACTTACCTATCTATCTATTTGTTTATCTATTTGTCTGCCTGTCCATATATATCTATCGATCTGTCTATATCTATCGATCTGTCAATATCTATAAGTATATATATATGCATGCGTGTGTCTGTATGTATGTGTATGTACAATATGTATGTATGTCTTGATGTATGTATGTATGTATTCATGTATGTATATATGTATATATATATATATATATATATATATATATATATATATATATATATATATATATATATTTGTGTGTGTGTGTGATAATGACAACAACAACAACAACATTAAAAATAATAATAATAATAATAATAATAGTATCAACAATAACAACAATAACAATATCAATAGTGATAGTAGCAGCAAATACTTATCCTAATACCAAAGACAATAATGATGATGATGATAATAACAATAACACTACGAAGAAGGAGGGAGGAGGAAGAGAGAGGAAAATTCTGACCTCAAGCCGTTCAGAGTTCACAGCTTTAAGGAGACGAGGTCATCTGTCCTGTCGGCTTCTTAGGACGCCTCTCTTCTTGTTTTCCACTTTGCCCCTCGTTTATCGGTTTTCCTTTGTCTCTGTGTTTATATTTTATTTGTTTATTTGTTTATTTATTCATTTATTTGCTTTTGGGTTTAAATGTGATTGGATTGATCGTGATTTCTTCTTCTTTTCCACTTTGCCCCTCGTTTATCGGTTTTCCTTTGTGTCTGTGTTTATTTTATATTTATTTATTTGCTTATTTATTTATTTATTTGTTTTTTTGTTTAAATGTGACTGGATTCATAGTGATTTCTTCTTGTTTTCCACTTTGCCCCTCGTTTATCGGTTTCCCTTTGTCTCTGTGTTTATTTCTATTTTTTATTTAAATGTCATTTGATCAATCGTGATTTGTGTGGTTTTCGTTATCATTATGATATTCTCATGATTATTCCTTTTTCTTCTAATTATCTTTTCCTTCTTCCTTCTTCATTCTTCTTAGTTATTTTTCTTATGCTTTGTTGCTCTTCTATTTTCATCGTAATAATCACTACCATGCATTCACGCTAAGGATTTTAAATAATAATTTTCTGCCGCGTTCTTGCTTCCACTCAGCAAAAAAAAAAAAAAAAAAAAAAAAAAAAAAAAAAAAAAAAAAAAAAAACACATCGAGAGGGATAATTTATGTAAATATTTCTCTCTGTCTTGATACAAAGGCCATCCTCTTCAATTTGTTTATTATCACCAATTCAAAGGCTGCTTTATACAACGGCTACGTCTTCCTCTCTTTGTGATTTCAGGATTAGATTATTCATGATGTTGGGGGTGGGGTGGGGGGGGAGGGGGGTAAGGGGATGAGGGGAAGGTGAAAGAGAAGAAGGAGAAGAAGGGAAGAGGAAAATGAATAGGAAATGGGGAGTGGATATAATGAGGATCGGGTAGGTTTGCCTCTCTCTTTCTTCTCTCTCTCTCTCTCTTTTTCTCTCTCTCTCCTCTCTTCTCTTCTCTGTTATGAATACCAAAATGAAAAACAAAAATCACGGATTAACCTCATATTCATTTTGATTAATACAGCACATTAAAACACTGAATGAGATGCAAGTTGCGCTGAAGCCCCTGGCGATGTCTTAAAAATTTCACTCACCGTGTGTTGAGGGAGGACTGAATTCCCTGTGTCTGCAGTGAAAGCATTCCAGGTGCTTGCAATGGCAGAGATATTTCGTTGGCTGCGTTGGCTGGTGACGACCCATGGTACGTGCATTCAGTCTGTTGAGTTGGATAGCTGGCTGGTTGCTTCTATCTGTCCGTCTGTTTGTTTAGTCCATCTGTGTATATGTCTCTGTCTGTCTCAGTTTGCTAGTTTTTGTTTGTCTGTGTTTATCTGTGTCTGTCTATCTGTCTGTCTGTCTGTCTGTCTGTCTGTCTGTCTGTCTCCCTCCCACTAGTTCTGAAATAAATCTGAATAGAAAAGGAAGACAACCAGAAAATCATAAGTTTAGGAGAAATTTCCATGAAAAAAACAACAACAACATAGTAAGCCCATCACATGTTGCTAGTATTTAAGGCAAGGAAGAGGAGACAGGGATTATATATATAAATCATTCATATCTAAAAGATAACTTCATTTATGTGCCAGGGAGGAGGTAAGGAGCAAGTGATGAAGATTAATTAAGAGGAGAGGAAAAAAAGTGAATTGGGTAAATTGTAAAGAATGAATATCTTCACAAGGCAAAATATGTATTTTATCGGTTTCGACTATATCATCGATACAGTTGAGACCGGTCATATACATTTCTTACATTATTAAGATATTTATTCGCATTCATACCCTTTCCTACATCTGTCGCATTAAGCACCGTTCAGAGTGCGAATCTATCAATCAAACAAATTTAAGTCATCGCTGACTCGTGGAAGTCTGAATGCACACGTATTATACAGAACATATTTTAAAATATGATATTATATACAAAATCCATTTCACAAGAGAGTCAAACTACCGTGAAACAGGAAAAGGACGAAAGATTCCATTAATGAAATCACATCAGTCTTCACCCGTTTTTTTTTTTCGATTTTCTTTTTGTTAAGCGACGTTGAAACTCTACGGGAAAAGACGACGTTTTCGATTGGTGAAGCAATTAGTTTGAATGGCAAGGGAGGATGATGAAAGGGGGGAGGAAGAGGGATAAGAAGAGTGAGGGGGTTGTAGAGGGGTAAAGTAGGGAAAAAAATCGATTAAAACATACATACATATTCTTTTCTCGGGTGGAGAGGAGATATAAATACCGATAACGAAGTAAGACTTACAAGGACATAAAAATCAAGCAACAAATTAGAATAAAAATGAAAAAAAAACAAAAACAAAAAACAAAAAAGTAACGACGAACTTCTAAAACTTTAGGAAAGACAAAAGTACAGAAAAAAATACTTGAGGAGGACACAAAAGATCAAAGGAAGGGTAGGAAAGAAAATGAGAGAAAAAAAAAAGATAGGAAGAGAGAAAAGAGAAGAAAAGAGAAGAGAGGAAAAGAGAGGAGAAGAGAACAAAAGGAGATAAACAGAAAAAAAGGGCCTAGAGTTAGAAAAGAGAGAGAGAGAGAAAGGAAGGAGGGCGCAGATTTCAGATGTAACTTTTAATTACTGAAAGTCTGGATAAACGGGCCGAGGGAGGTTGAGTGAGCCGCCAGGGACAGGCCATTGCTCTTCCTGACACATAAGGAGAAAGATGAGGAAGATGGAGGGGGAAGAAGAAGAGAAGGAGGGGGACTAGGGAGAGGAGGAGGAGGAAGAGGAATAGGAGAAGAAAGAGGAGGAGGAAAGAATAGAGGACTAGGAGGAGGAGGAAGAGGAATGGGAAAAGAAGGAGGAAGAGGAAAAGGGGGAGGAGGAAGAGGAATGGGAGAAAGAGGAGAAGGGGATAGAGAACTACGTGGAGGAGGAAGAGGAGGAGGTGGATTGTTATTCCAGAAACACAAGGAGAAAGATGAGGAAGTAATAAGAGGACGAGGAGAAGAAAGACGAGGAGAAAGGTAAGGAATAAGAGGAAGAGGGGGACGATGGAGGAGGAAAAGGGGGAGCAGGAAAAATAATAGGAGAAGGAGGGGTAGGAGGAGGAGGAAGAAGAATGGGAGAAAGAAGAAAATGTGCAGGAAGAGAGGGAGGGAAAAGGAGAAGGGGTAGAGGAGGAGGGAAAGAAGGAAATAGCAGAGAAAGGGAGGAAGAGAAAGTAAAAAGGAGGATGTAGAATAAATAAGACAACAGAAGAGGAGACAAAGGATTTTTGAAAATAAGTTATAATGATTAAGAATGGAGGACAAAGGAAGAATAAAAGAGAAGAGGAAAATATGATAAAAAAAAGAATGATGCAAGGCAGAAGGAAAGAAAAATGACCAAGAATACGTCAAAGACAAAAAATAAATAAAGAAAGAAAAGAACGAAACACATAAGACATAACAAGAAGAAAATGAGAGAAAACAAAACCAAACACAAAAGAATGAGAGAAAATAATATAAAAGATGGATAATAGGAATAAGAAACAAAGAGCAAAAAAACACTAAGAAAAAATATAATAAAGATTACCACCACCTGCAAGAGAAATAACACCGACAATAGAAAGGAAAACAACAAACAGAGAAAGATAAGAAAACAGGAAAAGAGAGATGACGGAACAACAAACCTCGCATCTGGCGGAATCGGTAGAAATAGAGAAAAAGAACTACCAAAAAAAAGAAGAAAGAATGTCATATATATATATATATATATATATATATATATATATATATATATATATATATATATATATATATATATATATACATATATATATATATATATATATATATATATATATATATATATATATATATATATATATATATATATATATATATATATATATATATATATATATATATATATATATATATATATATATATATACATATATCTATATCTATATATATCTATATCTATATATATATATATATATATATATATATATATATATATATATATATAAACACCTCTACCAACACATATATTGAAACAAACGCTGACAAACACACAAAAAA
>NC_061830.1:2141318-2143818 GCF_019202785.1 Penaeus chinensis
ATATTCACAAAAAAAGGTAAAAACACCATTGATGATAAAGCACAATTAATATGTAGCTGTCCAGATACACCTCGTATATATATGTTTAGAGTCAAGATTTTTGTCTCTTCCTCTTCGTCCTATTCTTTCTTCTTTGTGTCTCATATTTCTCTAATATCTGTCTGTACTTTTAAGTGTCTGTCTGTCAATCCTGTCCGCCTATATCTTTGTACATCTTTCTATGTCTGCCCGTCTATCCAAAAGTCTGTCTTCCTGTTAATCTGTTTTTTTCTCTCTGTTTCTCTCTCTCTCTATCTATCTATCTATCTATCATTATATCTATATATCTATCTACCGATCGATTTATATATCTATATATCTATCTGCTTACCTATCTGTTTCTCTCTCTCTCTCTCTTTCTCTCTCTCTCGCTGTCTACCTATATATCTATCTTCTTACCTAGTTATCTGCCTACCCACCTATCTATCTATCTGTTTATCCCTCTGTCTATCTATCTGTCCGTCTGACTGTCTGTCTGTCACTCTATCTGCCTTTTTCTCTCCCTCTTATTCTCCTTCCACGTCCTCCTCCACTTTACTAATTTCTTCTTTACTTCCCATTTTTCCTTTTTATTCTGTCAATTCTTCTGCTTTCTCTTGACTCCCGTTTTTCTCAATGGCTCTTCTTTACGTATTCTACTTATCTTATCCCTTCCCTCTCTTACTCTTTCTCCTTCTTACCAATGTTATCCATCTCTCTCCTTTATTCTCTTTACATATCCTTTATCGTCTTTTCTTTCTCTCTTCACCCTCATTTTCTCCTCTTCTTCCATTCCCATTCATTTTTCGTTCTCTAACTCTTCTTTCATTTCACTTTCCTCCTTTTTTTTCCTCTTTCGTTATTTTCCCTGCTTTCCCTCATTCTTCTTCTCTCTTCACTATCTCCCATTTTCATCCTCTCTCTCTCTCTCTCCTTTTCTTCCTTTCTACTTCTCTTTCACATCTCTTCTTTTGTCCTCTCTCTTCCTCCACATTTTTCCTTCTTCACTTTTTCTCCTTGCTCCTTTTCCTCTCTCTTTTCCCCAATTCCTTTCGTCTCTTCATCTTTTCTTTAATTCCTTCATCGTTTTGTCCTCTCCTTTCTCTCTCACTTTTCCGTTCTCTCTCTCCTTCCTTTTCCTTCACTTTCCTTCCCCTCTTCTTCGCGTTTCCTTCTTTCCTTCACTTCTTCCTCTCTCCTTTTTGTCTTCTCTCCCTCGCACACTTTCATCCTCTCTCCCCTTCCCTTTCCTCCTTCCCTTTTCTTCGCCCTTTACTTTTCTTCACTTCTTCCTGTCCCCTCTTTTGTCCTCTCTACACCTCCCCCTCCCATTCGCCTTCCCCCTCCTCTCCCCTTCCCCTCCCCTCCCCTCCCCTCCCCTCCCCTCCCCTCCCCTCCCCCTCCCCTTCGCCTTCCCCCTCCTCTCCCCTTCCCCTCCCATCCCCTCCCCCTCCCCTCCCCCTCCCCTTCGCTTTTCCCCGTCCCCCCCCCCTCCCTGCAGTCTTATTGTCGCTTATCCGATAGCCGATAGTCTGGCAATTTAATCTGTTATTCGGAAAACGGCCGAGAATCTCGTTATGCGGCTCAAATTCGCCAAAACAACGGAAGGTGTAATTCTCTGCCGGTTAAGGTGGGTGTAACGGGTAGGGGGTGGGAGGGGGTAGAGAGGAGTGGGCGGAGAGGGCGAGAAGAAATAAGGAGGGATGAAGGAAAGAGGAAGAGAGAGGGAAGAAGGGGTAAATTAAGGAGTTAGGGAGTGGTAAGGAGTGAGAGAGAGAGAAAGAGAGAAAGAGAGAGAGAAACACACACACACAGACACACACACACACACACACACACACACACACACATATATATATATATATATATATATATATATATATATATATATATATATATATATATATATATATATATATATATATATATATATATATATATATATACACACACACACACACACACACACACACACACACACACACACACACACACATATATATATATATATATATATATATATATATATATATATATATATATTTATATATATACATATATATATATATATATATATATATATATATATATATATATATATATATATATATATATATATGCGCATATGTATATATATATATAAATATATATATATATATATATATATATATATATATATATATATATATATATATATATATATATATATATACATGGTAGAAAAAAACAATGAGCTTGGTCCCGCTGGATGACGTCCCCGCTTTCCTTGAGAGGAGGCTCCCCCCACAGGATCCTCGTCTCCCTCTGCCCACCGACGTCTTCCTCCAGCTGATTCGTCTGTGTGTGGAGTCAAATTCCTTTTCCTTCGATGGTTGATTCTACTCCCTGACCTTCGGTGCTGCCATGGGCTCCCCCCTCTCTCCGGTCTTGGCTAACCTGTTTATGGAATTCTTCGAGTCTGAGCTTCTCCCTTCCGTCTCCC
>NC_061830.1:2148818-2151318 GCF_019202785.1 Penaeus chinensis
CGTCTTTTCTCCTCTTCCCCTTCATAGTTCCTAATCTTCGGTTTTCGCCATCTTTTCCTCTTCCTCTTCTCTTTCTTATCTCTTTCTCATATTACCTCATTCCTCTTTTAATTTCATCCCCCCTCATTCCTTCCCTTCTTAGTCTTCTTCCCCACACCCCACATCTCTCTCCCCTACCCCCGCTTTCCTCCCGGTTTCCTCCTCACCCTGTTCTTCCTATCACCATTTTTCATCCTCCCAGCTTTCCTCTCCTCTTCCCTCCCTACTTTTCACCTCCCTTTTTTCTCTTCCTAAGCTTTCCCTCTTCCCCCGTCCCAACTCTCCCTTTCTCACCACCCACACTTTTCCTTTCCTTCTCTCTTACCCTCTCTTACTTCTCTTTTCCCCTCCTCTCCTTTCCTTTCACCACTCCTCCTATATATCCTCCTTCCTCCTCCTCTCTATCTACCTTCCTTCTCTTTTCTATCGTCTTCCCTCCTCCTCTTACCCCACTCCTCCCTTTATCTGTCTTCCTCTATATTCCTCCTTCCTCCTCTCTATCTCCATTCCTCCTCCTCTCTATCTTCCTCCTATTTCTTTTCCTCTCCCCCCTTCTCCTCTCCACTTTCCCTTCCGTCTCCTTCCTTTCCCCCTTTTTCCCTTACCCATCCTTTCTTATCTATCTTCCTCCCTCCTCCTCTCTATCTTCCTCCCCCTTCTTCTCTCCCCCTCCCCCCTCCTTTCCCCCACAACCCGCCAATACCCCTATTGCCAAAGCCACTCTCATTGCCGAGGTCACCGTAATTAAAAGCTCTTAATAAACGAGTCAGCAATTAGTCAATGACCTTTGGCCTCGCGCGAAGGAGATTGCATTAGGTGACAGACACCCGTCGCTTGCTTGCCGTTGCTCGTGTTATGCATTTGCTGAATTATTGTTGATCGGTTTGTAAAGGCTCACTTGATCTTTCCTGCTCTGCGTATGTACATAACAATGTTATTTTGTGCGTCTATATGTATCATATGTAAATGTATAAATGATACATACATATTTATATACATACACATGTAGGTGCATAGGTATATGCATTCATAAATACATACATACTTATATACAAAGAGACATACATACATTCATACATATATTCATAACTATATACATACATTTATAACTATATACATACATACATAACTACGCACAAATCCTCAGACATATATCCATACATTCATGCATGCTTATATGTTAAGATGTCTACGTACAAACGTACATACAAACATGTATGCACATATAGATACATCCACACATAATAAATGCATGCATATGTAAATACATGCATAGATGTATGGTTATGTATATCCACTTTCATCTTCACTTTCACCTTTATCTATATATATACATATATTGTACCGGGTGTGTACAGGGCAGCTTCCACCCACGCAGGGTAATTCCAGACATATATACACGACTAAATTGCATATTCAGTGATTCACGAATAAAGGCAGATAAATGCAAGATACAAAGTCAACGAGGGTACAAAAATATGTATATATAATCCTCCCAAAATATAGCAAGGTAATAAAGAGTATAGATATGTCACACAGTTATAGTGATTTTACAAACAAAACTGAGCTTATATCTGCAGATGTCATTCGAGGTTGCCAACTAGCGTGTGTGATGTCCAGCCTGTGGAGGGAGGTCATTGGGCCCTGTGGGCGGGGATCGGTAGTAGGGAATCTGTATATGTACAAGAAAAGTATATATCCTATCACCATGTATATATTTACACACAACACACATGGAAAATTTACTTACTGTTTGGCTTAATGTAATTATTATTATCACGGTAAAATGGAAAACGATGGATACTCAATAATATATTTGTGGTACAGCTAAGGTATATTATCTTAAACGAATAATTAAAAAAAACAATGTCTTACATTTAAACATATGTCTACACACGTACAAACACACGAACAAAGACACACACACACACGCGCGCGCGCGCACACACACACATACACACACATACATACACACACACTCACACACACACACACACACACACACACACACATACACACATACACACACACACACACACACAGATATATATATATATATATATATATATATATATATATATATATATATATATATATATATATATGTGTATATATATATGTCTGTATATATGACCAAATCAACAACACGGTTTAATGAATCTATGTGATTTGACTAATCAAAACTGAATAAATATGGAAGAAAACGTAATTAATTAAGCAATCGAGCAGACGAATAATATGGTGAAAAAAATGAATGAAATAAATGTATCCAGCACTAAGAAACGATTAGTATATTCCCATGATTTTTTTTTTCTTTTTTTGCTAAGAGTTAAATGAAATAAAAATGACTTTACCTCACTTTATATTTTTTTCCCTCGGCTATTATGTTTCAAATTTCTTTTATCATGCATGATTTTATGTTAATGCAGAGGAGTTTAATCATTTCAGAGCTGGGATTCAT
>NC_061830.1:2166318-2168818 GCF_019202785.1 Penaeus chinensis
AGAGAGAGAGAGAGAGAGATTGAGAGAGAGAGAGAGAGAGAGAGAGAGAGAATTGTTGAGGGAGAGGGAGAAAGAGAGATGGGGGGGGGGGGTAGTCGAAATTACGGAATTCTACAATTGTTATTGTTATTTATATATACATATATATTGTGTATTTGTGTGTGTGTGTGTGTGTGTGTGTGTATGTGAGTGTATGTGAGTGTGTGTGCGTGTGTGTGTGTGTGTGACTGGCTATGTATATTCACAAAAAAATCATAGCAATTAGTTTGACAAATCTAAGGATTGCCTAAAACATATTGCCCAACAGATTATCTATGACTGAGTAAGAGACTCTCCTTGTTAATTTCGTCTATGACTCACGCTCTTTTCAAAATTAACTCTTAATAAAACAAACCAAAAAAACAAACAAGCAACAACACAGACCACATGGCGACCACTCATGAAAGCCAATTTAAGAATTCCGTCGATCTCACTTCTATGCCGACTACGCGACTGCACAGCACACACGTTCATGATCTTAAAATGCCAATATTGCAAAGTCTCATCTCTTACGTTGCAGTGTAGGCGAGAGGAGCGAGGAACTTGGCAGTCTTGGAGACAGTAATCCCCAATCTTGCTGTAATAATGGAAGATCCTTAGGGAGACTGAGCGAAATGGACCTTCAAGTGGCTCGTGAAAGAAAAAGAAAGAAAGAAAGAAAGAAAGAAAAAAAATATTCCGCTTGAACTAATGACTGAAAGAAAAGATTAAAGGGAGGTTTTATGTTGTAAAATGGTGCAGAAGAAGAAAAGGAATAGAAGAAGAGGAAAGCAGAGGCAAAAGAAGAAAGGAATGGAAGAAGAGGAAAGAAGAGATAAAAGAAGAAGAAGGAGCAGGAGAAGGAGAAGTAAAGAAAAGAAAATTGTAAAAAAAAAAAAAAAAAAAGAGTAAGAGAGTAAGAAGCAAAAGAAATAGAAGGAGAGCATAGATAAAAACAGGAGGAGAAGAAGAAGAAGAAAAGAAGAAAAATCAAGAGGTAATGAATTTTGAAAAACGAGGGAGAAATTAGTACAACGGGGCCTGCGAGGGGAAAAGGGGCGTGGCTTAATCGACTTCATATGAGGAAAAGGGGCGGGTCCTAATGACTTCTCTACGGAGGAGGAAAGGGGCGGGGGGAGGGGGGGGGGTTGCCTATCCTAGATAACCTCAAGGATAGAGGAGATAGCGTGTTTGAATGTTTTTTCTAACAGTAAGTGGGGGTCTATTTGTCATTCCTTTTGTCTCTCTTCCATCTTTATCTTTTTGTTCTCTCCTTCCTCTCTCTTTCTCTTTCTTCTTCCCTCTTCGCTTCTTTTTTTCTTCTCTGTATCTTCCTTTGTCTTTCTTTCCTCTTTTTTGCATTCCCTTGCTTTTTCTTCCCTCTTTCTTCTTCCCATCCTCTTTCTGCTTTTATTCTTCCTCTATCTTCTTTTTCTTTGCCCACGTTCTTACATCTCGCCCAGCGCTTAATTCCCCGTTTCTTTATCTTTTCTCTCTTTCATCTTTCGGTCCTTCGTTCTGGGTCTTAAAGTTCGAAGTCCGCCCGTCCGCCCATGAGACGAAACACAGGCGTGGGCGGGTGACATGGGCGGCGGTCACGTAATACTTCACGTTATCCCTTCATCCTCGTATTTTCGCTTTTGTTCGTATTTTTTGAATGAAGTGAGATAATTAGATATTTTAATGGTGTGTTTACTTGATAATCCTTGGTCCTAGATTCTTAGTTCATTATCATTACCATCTGTATTTGTATTATTCTTTTTATCCTTATCATTATCGTTTTACCATCATCATTATCATATTCATTATCATTATCGTTATCATTATCATCGTTATCCGCATATCATCAGTATGGTCGTCATCATCATCATCATAATCATTGGAAGAATATTGAAATTTACCTTTAATTATTATTATTGTCATTATTATTATCATTATTATCAACATCATTATCGTTACAATAATAATTCCTCTCTCTCACTCTCTCGATCCCTCTTTCCTCTACCCCTCATCTCCCTCTTCCTCTTTTTATCTCACAACTGTATCCCCCCTTTTCTCCATAAAGAGTTCAGACTCCATAGGTATTCCAGCGCCAGGAAGCTGCATATTTATGGCATACAAGGATATATTACACCATCAGTTGTTTTCATGTTGCGAGTGAGGACCATCGTTGTATCCTGAGCGTCGGGGATTATGAGGTGAAGGAGGGGAGGCTAGGGGAAGGGAGGGAGGAAGGAGGGGTGAGGGGGGGAGATAACATTGTCTGTTGCAGAGAGGGAGGGAAGGAGGGGGATGGGAGGTGGTGGGAGGACGGGGGGGGGGGGGGGGGAAGAAAGGGAATAGGAAAAGGAAGGGAAAGAGGGAGGGGTGGGAGATGTTGGGAGGGAGAGGGCTGGGAGGAGAAAGGAGGGAGGGTGAAGGATAGAAGGAGGAGGGAGGGAAGGAGAGAGATCAGTTGGTAGAAAGAGGAGGTAAGGAGAGA
>NC_061830.1:2173818-2181318 GCF_019202785.1 Penaeus chinensis
ATACAAGTTTTCTTTGGTGCTGTTTTTGTTACAAAATATTGATTCTTTTTTTAATATTTATCTATTTTTCTTATTCATTTATACAATAATTTATTTTTAAAGTAATGGTGTTTTCTTATTCTTATTACAGCAGACAACTACAAAATAATTTCTCTCTCTTCATCTTTCCTTTTCTAAAATGATGCTAGAAGCAGGTAGGATTTTTTTTCTTTTTATAAACGCGGCATTATCACATCGGATATTCAAAAATGTTTACGGGGAAAAACCCAGGGTGGGTAGTCCCCCCGGTGGTAGGAGGGTGTACTGGGCTTTATGCTAAATTCTGGGTTGGTAATTGATTGGGGGTAAGTAACGTGTCAGATAAAGGGGGAGACCGGGCTGTCAGGGTTGGGTGTGCGGGGATGGACGGCGCGGGGGGGGTTTTTGGGCGGGGGGTTCGTGGGGGTGTGGTGTGTGAGTGAAGTTGAGGTGGTGTTGTGTGGCTCGTCAAAACAAATAGGTGGTTGAAAGTGAGTGATGTGTTGTGTTTTGTGTGTGTGTTTTGGGGGTGTGGTGTTTTTGGGGTGTGTGTGGGGTTTGTTTGGTGTGTGTGGGTTGGTTTTTCTCGGTGTGTTGGGGGGGTGGGGGGGGGGGGGTGTGTGTGGTGTGGTGTGGGGTGTGTTGGGTGTGTGTTGTGTGTGGTGTGTGTGGTGTGTGTGTGTTTTTTGGTGTGTGTGAGTGGGGGGAGTGTTGTAGTGTGTGTGTTGGGGTGGTTTAGTTTTTTTTGGGGTGTTGTTGAAGTGTGTGTGTATATCTTGTTTCCAAACTCACACTATCATAATAACCTCGATGTGGTTGTTTGGGGTGAGAGTTAGTGTTTATTTTTTATAAATTGAATATGTTTTATATATTTTTTTTTTTATTTAAATAAATTTTATTTATTTTGTATTTTATTTATTTTATATTTTTTTTTTTTGTTTTTATATTTTTTTTTATTTTTTATTTTTTGTTTTAGGTTTATTGTTTATTTTTATAAATATTATGTTTTGGGGAATTATACAACACACCACACACACCACACAAATTTTATATTATTTTTTATTATATTATATTATATATATTTATATATATATACATTTAATATATATATATATATATATATATTATATATATAAATATTATATAATATATATATGTATATTTTATATATATATATATTATATATGTATTTTATAAAATATTTTATATATATATATTTAAATTTTATATATATATATTTAGATATATAATATATAAATATATTATTATATACTTTATATATTATTATTAGATATATATTTATTTTTTTATATATGTTTTATATATTAATTATATATATATATATATATATATATATATATATAAACATATATATGTATATATATATTTATATATATATATATATATATATATATATATATGTATGTATATATATATATATATATATATATATATATATATATATATATATATATATTATATATATATATATATATACATTTACATATATGTATATATATATATATATATATATATATATATATATATATATATATATGTATGTATGTATATATGTATATTTACATATATATATATATATATATATATATACATATATATATATATATATATATATATATATATATATATATGTGTGTGTGTGTGTGTGTGTGTGTGTGTGTGTGTGTGTGTGTGTGTGTATGTGTGTGTGTGTGTATGTGTGTGTAAATACATTTACATACATACATACACTCAGTGGCCTGAGTCTAATCACAAATCTCGGCCTTGCAATTGCAAAGCCAACGCTCTATCACCGAACAATCCTACCTTTTTATACGCATGTATGAATGCGTGATTAGTTTATTTGCTTGTACTTATATTATAATCATAAATGTATGTAGTAGGTAAAATTGTTTATTTTTAAACAACGTGAAACAGAAACACACACACACACACACACACACACACATACACATACACACACACACACATACACACACGCACACACACACACACATACACAGTGGATGTACACATATGTGTGCGTGTGTCTATACATATATGTATAAATATGAGAAGGACCCTTGGTAGTGACACCGTGCATGACAGCGCATGACATTCTCGTCCAGCAACATCTCTTGGGGATAAAATGCTCGGCCGCTGGCAACGACTCTGAATTGGCTTGTTCGCATGAATATTTGAAATGTCAAGTAAGCCCGGAATAAGCCGGCTCCCCCCCCCCTTCTCCCTCTCTCCCTCACTAGCCTTTCCCTCACCCTAGTCTCTCTTACTTTTTCTCTTCCTCATATATTTCTCTCTCTCCTTCTATTTTTCTCGATATCTCTCTGTTTCCTCTCTCTCCTTCTCTCTCTCTCTCTCTCTCTATTTTTATTTTTCTCTCTCTCTATCTGTTTAACTGTATACCTCTCTATCTCTCTCATTCTTCAGGAGTGTCATATTATTCTTAAACTAAAATCTTACCGTGCTGTGTGGGGAGATTTGGAAGCGATAATGTAAACTTGGTATGCAGATCACTTTGTGTGCGCATGTTCAAAATCCCCTTATATGTGTGTGTTTGTGCTTCTGTGTGTGTGTCTGTAAATTCTCCCCCACTTTATCAACATTCCTTATGTCCCCACATTCCGTCAATCGTTTTAACTTTTTCCCCTTTTTCACTGCCACTCTCCATTACTTCATTCCCCTCTCCTCCTCTCTCCTCTTTTTATTCCCCTCCCCCCCCCCCCCCCCTGTCCCTGTGTCATCTTCCTGCCCTATAAACTCTCCTTTCTACACCCTCCCGAGCCTCATATTTCCTGTTCTGTCGAAGCAAACAGTTCCCTGTCAAAGGTAATCTGTCATCAGTCGTATTACTGTCACTGTCACGTTATAACTCCCCCGTCTCTCTCTCTTTCTCATCCTCTCTGTCTGTCTATCTATCTTTCTCTTTTCATCTGTCTATATATATATATATATATATATATATGGTTGTTAGTTTCTCTCTCTCTCTCTCTCTCTCTCTATCTCTCTTTCCTTCTCTGCTTTGTCTCTTTCCCTCTGCTTACCTCCCTCTATCTCCTTTTATCTGCGTCTCTCTCTCTCTCTCTCTCTCTCTCTCTCTCTCTCTCTCTCTCCATAATCCACCAAGTGTTATCCCACAAGCATCCCTTCTCCCTCTTTATTCTCCTCTCCCCTCTCCCCTCACCTCCCTTATCCCTCTGGCCAATTCTCTCCCCTTCCGTGTTGTCAAATGATGTCACGCCACGTCGGATATTACGTCAGTCGGATGTCAAAAGGCGCTGGCGGGGTCCTGACATCTTGCGATCAACATGTCAATTCGTGTTTCGTACATGTTGTCTTTTCAACAACTACAATTCTGCGTGTTTTATTGTGGCAAATATTTCTCTTCTATTCTCTAACTCTCTCTTTTTTATCCTTCTTCCCTCAATCGCTCTGTATTCTTTTTCGTCTTTCTCTGTCAATGTGTTTCTCTTTTACACACAATCACTATTGGGATATGGTTGAATGTGTCTGTGCAGATAAACACAGATATAAACATAGAAATAACTGCAGGTGTTGGAATGGCTATAGATGAAGTTGTATCCTTTTTATTGCTTTTATTGTTATTGTCCTTATCAATATCATTGTTATTTTGAACATATTTATCATTTTCATTGTTATCATTACTATGATTATTGTTATTGCTTGTGTTATTGTTATTATCGTTATCATTATTTTTTTTTAACTATTATAATTATTTTCATTATTATTTTTTACTATTATAATTATTTTCATTATTATTTTTTACTATTATAGTCCTTATTATCATCATTATTATCATCATCATCATTTTCATCCTTATTATTATCACCATGGTTTATACTATTACAATTGTTATTGTTATTGTAATTATCATTATCATTGTTACTGTTCTTATCATAATCATTATTGTTACAGGTGTTATTCATCTTATTGCTTTTAATATAATTATTACTATTATTATTATTATTATTACTGTTATTGCCATTATCATTATTGTTCTTTTTATTTTTGTAGTAGTTGATGTCATTATTGTTAATATGATTGTTATTACTATTATCGTAGTTTCATTCTTTCTTTTTTTGCTATTCCTGTTATAAACATAAATATCATTATCATTATCATTACAGTCATTATCGCTGTTATTGTCACTAATGTTGTTTTGTTGGAGTCATTATTACAATCTTCATTATAATTACTTATATTATTATTATCATTATCATCATTACATCATTAATATTACCATCACCATTATCATCATTATTATCTTATTTATCATTATCATTACTATCACTATCATCATCATTATAATAATTTTAATAATCATAATGATTTTTACTTTTATTATATTATCACTACTATTATTACTATTATTATTTTCACTATTATTATTATTATCATCATTATCATCATCATCATCATCATCATCATTACCATTATCTTTATCATTATTGTTACTATTAATATCATAACTACTATTTTTGTTATCACGATTATCATCATTATTATTACTGTTATTATCATTATCCTTATGTCCCTCCATCCTACTCCGCACCTGTCCACATTTTCCTTCCTCCACCTCTTTATCTTCTTTTCCTTCTTCTTTTTCTATTTCTTTACTAATTCCTTTACTCTCTCCTCGTCTTTTACATTATTATCAGTTCTTTTTGCGTCGTATGATCTCACGCAATGATTATATAAAGATGAAAATTTCACGATGATTATTTTTCTCTCTCTCTACGCGGTCTCTCTTATTCTTCTCGTAATACTATCTTGGCAAATGTTAGTTCTGTCTTTCTCATTTGCGTTTCCCAAGGTTGCAACAGGATTTTAGAAGCATTAGTTATTAGCATCACCAGATTGCAAGACGGGTTTTACTGTGCAGTCTACCTTCCCTGTGATTTATTTATTTTTCCTTTTTTTTTTTTTCTTTTCTTTCTTTTTTTTCGGAATTACAGGTCACCCAAGGAAATGACTTCTGTTTGCTCTCTACTATTTATTTTCTTTCTTTTTATTCTGTCTGTTTCTTCTTCTGTTTATTCTGATTTAGTTACTTCGCGGCTTTCTTCTTCCTTTTCTTTTCTCTTTTTTTCCTCTCCTCTCCTCTCTTTTCTTCTTTTCAGTTTTCTTTCCTTTTTCTTCTTCTCTACATCTTTTTCTTCTTCTGCTTTTCTTTTCTTTTTCTTCTCCTTCTTACTTTTCTTCTTCTTCTCCCTTTTCCTTTTCTCTCAAAATGTTGATACAAATAAAGTAACCATAATAATGACACTAATTTCAATCGTAAGATTACAATTTATTATTATTATCATTGTTTTGATATTATTATCATTATCATTTTCTTTACTATTACTAGTACTATTGTTATTAATACTCTCATGAATTACCTGTTATTATTGTTATTATCCACATTATTACGTCTACTATTATTATTATTTTATTAAGGGACCTTTGCCTTTTAACACAAAAAACGAAGCCAAACAGAAACAAAGGAACAAACACACACACGCACAAGCACAAACAAACACACTTATAAGCAAACACATAATCAAACACACAGCCACATAAACACAAACAAATATAAAAAAATAAGCAAAAACACATTTATAAACGAACAAACAGACACACAACCACACCACATATACACCCATAAAAACAAACAATTATAAAGAAGCACACACAAACACTTAAAATAAATACCACACAAAAACAAACACACACACAACAAAAAACACCCACCCACACACACACAACTACAAACACCCACACACACACATATTAACCGAAACCAACATACACACAAACACACTTTTAACCCCAAAAACCTTGAAAACCTTGGCAATCAGCTAATGTGAGCTCAGCGTGGCAGTCATTAGTCCCCAAACTGATGAAACGTCTCCTGTCTCATCTTATTCATTATCCGTCGTGCAGAGATGAGTCATGAGGGTGTGTCTGTGTGAGTCTGTGTGTGTGTGTGTGTGTAAGTGTGTCTGTGTAAGTGTGTGTGTAAATGTGTGTGAGTGTGTGTGTGTTTGTGTGTGTGTTTGTGTGTGTGTGTGTGTAAGTGTGTGTGTGTAAGCGTGTGTCTGTGTGTGTGTGGGTGTGTGTGTAAGTGTGTGTGTAAGTGTGTGTGTAAGTGTGTGTGTGTGTAAGTGTGTGTGTAAATGTGTGTGTGTGTGTGTGTGTAGGTGTGTATGCGTGACCTTCATTCGCCTCCATTCTCTATCATTTTCTTAATCACCTTCGCTATATGGACCCCACGTTACAAATCATGAGCAGTAAAAGATACGATCAGTCATGTTGGTTTCCCTTTGCATCCAAATTATCAGTAACATTGCAATCATTTTATTATTTATATCATTATCAACATTATTATATACATTGTAAATATTGTCATTGATTGAATAATTATTGTTGATTTTGCTATTACTCATTGTTGCAATTATCATCAGCATTGTTACAACTAAACACACACACACACACACACACACATACACACACACACACCCACACACATACAGAAGGAGAGAGAGAGAGAGAGAGAGAGAGAGAGAGAGAGAGAGAGAGAGAGAGAGAGAGAGAGAGAGAGAGAGAGAGAGAATGAGAGAGAGAGAGAGAAGAGAGAGAAGAGAGAGAAAGAGAGAAGAGAGAGAGAGAGAAGAGAGAGAGAGAGAGAGAGAGAGAGAGAGAGAGAGAGAGAGAGAGAGAGAGAGAGAGAGAGAGAGAGAGAGAGAGAGAGAGAGAGAGAGAGAGAGAGAGAGAGAGAGAGAGAGAGAGAGAGAGAGAGAGAGAGAGAGAGAGAGAGAGAGAGAGAGAGAAAGAGAGAGAGAGAGAGAGAATGAGTGAGTGAGAGAGAGAGAGAGAGAGAGAGAGAGAGAGAGAGAGAGGAGAGAGAGAGAGAGAGAAGAGAGACAAGCGAGAGAGAGAAAGAGATATAAAAACAGACAAACATATAAAGACTTAGAGAAAAAAAGAGAAGAAAGAGAGAAAAAAAGAGACAAGAAGCAAGATACAAGAAGTAAGAGACAAGAGACAAGAAGCAAGATACAAGAAGTAAGAGACAAGAGACAAGAAGCAAGAAGCAACAGTAAGAGACAAGAGACAAGAAGCAAGAGTCAGGAAACAAAAGACAAAAAGGCAAGAGGCAAGGAGCAAGAGGGGGAAGGAAGCGACCGTGTAGCGAGGCAAGACCCGCTGTTGAAGGGCGAATGTTGCCTCGACTCTCCCTGATAAGGATGGTAAGTGGGAAACGTCAGGGAGGGAGACGAAGGGGAAGGAAGGAGAAGGAAGGAATGAAAGGAGGGAGACGAAGGAGACTGGAGGAGAAGGAAGGAATGAAAGGAGGGAGACGAAGGAGACTGGAGGAGAAGGAAGGAATGAAAGGAGGGAGACGAAGGAGACTGGAGGAGAAGGAAGGAATGAAAGGAGATGGAGGAAGGGGAAGGACGA
>NC_061830.1:2198818-2206318 GCF_019202785.1 Penaeus chinensis
ATGTCACCCCTAACTCTTCCCTTCTTTCTCCTCTTTCTCAATATCCTTTTCCTATTTCATTTCCTCTATTCACCCATCCATTTCCCTCTATCCTTCCCCTATTCATCCCCATTCCTTCTTCGCTCTTTCTCCCCTAATCTCCGTCCTTCTCCTAATCCCTCTACCTTTCCCCTTTCCCTCCTATCCCTTCTCCACCCTTTCTCCCCTCACTTCCTCTCCCTTCCTCTCCCTTCCCCTCCCTTCCCAACCCCTTCCTCACCTCACTCCCCCTCCCTTCCTCTCCCTCCCCTCCCCTCTCCCTCCCTCCGTCCGTTCCCCCCCCCCCCCCCCTGCTGCCAAACCCTCCCCCAACACGCCTTCGCTGTCAAGCCTCCAATCTTACAAATGGAGCCAAACCCGTCGAGCTGAGGTTATTCTTCCTTTGAGAAATGCCGAATGGCCGACTTGAACGCCTTCCCCCTCCCTCCCTCCCTTCCCTCGCCCCTTCCCCTGCGTTCCCTCTTATCCAGGATCCCCCTCTCTGCGTTTCTCTCTCCTCTCTTCCCTCCTCCTTCCCCTACCCCCTTTCCGCAATCTCCCCTCTTCCCTCCCCCTTCCCCTACCCCCTTTCCGTAATCTCCCCTCTCCCCTTCCCTCTCTTCCCCCTCCCCTTTCCCTCCTCCCTTCCTTTCTCCCCCCCTCCTCCTTTACTCTCACTGGCTTCTTGATTTTGCAGTCGATGTCCAGACCTTGAAAGGGGAGGTCTGGTGGTGGTAGGGGGGTGGGGGGGGTATAATGGGGTAGGGGGAGGAAAAGGTAGAAAGAGGGGGTAGAACCGTTTTTGTTGTTTGTAATTTGATTTATTTGTGTTTGTTCTCTCTCTCTCTCTCTCTCTCTCTCTCTCTCTCTCTCTCTCTTTCTCTCTCTCTCTCTCTTTTAAATACCATTGTTTAGTTTGCTTTTTTTATGGAAGGGGGGTTAGGGGGTGGTGGAGTAGGTTATTTGTTATAGTTGTTGTTGTTTATTTGTTCCTATGTCAGGTAGGGGACGGGGAATAAAGGGTATAATTACTAGTATAGAGGCCATTTGTTCTCTTTTTTTTTATTAATATAGAGTTCGTAGGAAGGCTGTAAATAAATTCACAGAAAAGATTCTTTCTCCTTTTTCTATATATTCCTTCCTTTCAATTTCTTTTATCGTTGTCCATCGCTATACCAAAGTCTCCATAACACAGCTTAGGAAAAATATTTTTAGTATGATCACATCCCTCTGCTCTTTATTCAGTCCATGCATTTTTCTTTTCTTAAATCCCCTACTCTTCTACCCCCCCCCCCCCCCTCTTTCATACCAATTTTTTTTTCTCAGTCATGCCTTCCCCATTCTATGCTCTCTATATTCCAAAATTCCTATTCTAAGAAGTCTGTGTTCCATAATTCCCATTCCGTGTTCTCTCTCTCTCTTTCTGTCTCTCTGTCTCTCTGTCTCTCTGTCTCTCTGTCTCTCTCTCTCTCTCTCTCTCTCTCTCTCTCTCTCTCTCTCTCTCGCTCTCGCTCTCTCTTTCTCTCTTTCTCTCGCTCTCTATTCAATGCCATTCCCATTTCATGTTCAATCTATTTTATACCCCCCCCCCCCCCCATTCTATGTTTTCCGATTCCCCATCCTTCTTATTTTATATTTCCCCTTTTCTTATCCCTCCCATTTCACACTTTCTTCGTTCAATGCCATAATCTTCTGCTATACCCTACCGAGTCCATGCCTTCTATCATCCATACCCTTCCCATTGAATACCCTTCTCATTCCATGCCCTCCCTTGTCAATACCTTCCCTATTCCGTGCTCTCCCCATGCTATTCCTTCCCCATTCCACGCCTTTCCCATATCCACCCATACCTTCCCCATTTCCACACGCGTTCCCTCCCATCTCACGCCCTCCCTTCCCTTACCCACCCACACCTTCCCCATTCCCACACGCGTTCCCTCCCCATTCCATGCCCATGCTCTTACTTACCCATAATCCCCTCTCTCACATTTCCCCTCCATACACCTTCAAATCTATATATATATTAAAAAAGGAAAATTGAAAAAGATGCAAATAGAATAGAAAATACCATTCATGGCTTTGAATATTTCAGAGTATTAGCACGGAATTGATATCGAATTCTTTATATGGAAATATGGCTCTACCTTTGCGGAAAAAAAAATATCGGAATAATGTACAAAAAATAAAATAAAACCGTATTTGATTTGCAAAGAAATGAATAAACAGATATAGATTAGATATGAAATTTTCAGTTATTTATTTCTGTTAAGAAAGTAATAAATAAGTAAAGTATATCATGAATTGCTACCTTGTTCGTTCCGAAGGATCTAAAGCAAAAATTTAAATGGATAGGGATTTTCATTTCACTGAGATATTATATAAGTATATGAAAAGAAAAATACTAATAATAGCTAGTTTCTCTCTCTCTCTATCTCTCTCTCTCTCTCTCTCTCTCTCTCTCTCTCTCTCTCTCTCTCTCTATCTATATCTCTGTATCTCTCTCTCTCTCTCTCTCTCTCTCTCTCTCTCTCTCTCTCTCTCTCTATCTATATCTCTGTATCTCTCTCTCTCTCTCTCTCTCTCTGTATTTTTTTTTATCTCTGTATCTCTTTCTCTCTCTGTATCTTTCTGTATCTCTCTCTCTCTCTCTCTATCTATCTATCCATCTATCTATCTATCTCTCAAAAAATAATTAAAACAAAAAGTATAGAAAAAATAAAAAGAAAGACATATATAACACTTCCAAGCTACGCCTGAGCATCGAGGACTTATCCCAGCCCAATCTGTGCAATGTAACGACACTAACTTTAAGCAATCTTTTACCGCAAAAGCAACATCTTCTTTTTTCCCCGAGAGCAATAAGCTTCCTTTAGCTCGTCTTGAAAGGAAGGTAATGAAGCTTAAGATCTCTGCAGCTCGTCAACATTATGCACAATGTATATTATGTTTTAATTATTTATTTATATATATGTCTATTTTTTATTTATTTATTTTTTTTTACTTATTTATTCATTTTTATTTTTCTTGATTTTCTATATATGTTTTATATTTATATCTATTCATTTATTTATGTTTATATTTTTTTTTATTATTTTTTTTATGTTTTATTTATATATAATTATGTATTTATTTATATTTGTATCTATTTTTTACATAGCTATTTATATTTACATTATTTATTTATCTATTTATATTTACAGATATTTTTTATATATCTATTTACATTTATATTCATTTATATCTATATATTTCTTTATTTCATTTATTTTTATTTTTATTTTTATTTTTTTATATATTCATTTATGCTTATATATTTCTTTATCTTATTTTTTTTATATCTATATTTATCTATTTATATTCATATTTAGATTTTCATGCATTCATTTTGTTTTTGTTTTATTCTATATTCGATTAATTAATCAATTTATTCATATAACATTCTTATTTATCGACTCACTTATCCATATGTTGCTTTATCCATCTACTAATCTATCTATTTATTTATCTATATATTTATTTGTTTTCTTCGTTTAGTGCGTCTCGTAATTATTTGAATTAAATCCTATTAACAAAGGACGCTTTTAGATTCTCTTGCATTTTCTTTTCACTCTCTTTCTCCGTTTCAGAGGAATAAGAGAAGGAAGGAAAGGGGAAAAAAGAAGAGAGGAAGAGGAAGAGAAGGAGTGGAAGAAGTAGGAGAAGAAGAAATATGAGAGGAAGGGGGAGGAGGATAAATGAGGAAAGGGAAGAGGAGGAGGAAAAAAATGAAACAAAATGAAGCAAACAAAAGAGGGGATAAAAGGAATTGGAAAAGAGGGAATAACAAGAAGAGGAGGAGGACAGCGACAGTAGGAGGAAAGGGAGAATGAGAAGCGGCGAAGGAGAAATGGTTAAGAGAAAATAAGAAGTAAATAAGTAGAAATCGAAAAGAGTAAACAGAACAGTGAAGTAAATAAAATAAAGCAAAGCGAATAGCAAAGAGTAAATAGGTAAGAATAGAAAAGAGAGCGAAAAAAACAGAAGGAAGGAGGAAGGAGGAGAAGAAGACGTGACAGAGAAAGAATAAAAAGAAAAGGAAGGTGGAGGAAAAACAAATATTTATCGTTATTTCCCTTTTCCTTTTATCAACTATACTTATCCATTTACTTTTTTATCTATTAATTCCTTTATCTATATTTCTGTCTATTTATATATTAGTTTACTTATTGAATTATCCATTTGCCTATATATCTATATATTTGATTATTTATTGTTCATATTTACTTACATACATCTATCTTTTTTTCCTTTTATGTACTTACATATCTATTTCCCTATTGACTACCATTATTTATTTATATATGTTTATTCCTTATCAATTTCTTCCTCATAAATTCGTTTATTTCTTTAACAAATGAACTTCACTGACATTTCGCGTTCCAGCCTTTCCCAACACCAGGTATAGTTAAGCACAGAATGGCACAGTGCCTCTCCTCTATAGCTATTCAGACGGTGGCACTCGGGCAAAATCCGGCTCCCTAACTTCCTTTTCATTGGCCCTTTGACACCCGAAAGAATGAACATAAACTTCTAAAGTTTCGAAGTTCTTTTCAAATACAGAACATTTTTTTTAGCTTTTCTGTTTCTGAGGGAAAATGTAGGAGGAAGTACTATGGGTATTTGTTTTTTTGTTTTGTTTGTTTCTTTTCTCTTTGTTTCTTCTATTTCTTTTTCTCTTTCATGTCTCCATCTCTGTCTGTTTCTCTCTTTCTCTTTCTCTTTCACTCTGTCTCCGTCTCGGTCTGTTTCTCTCTTTCTCTTTCTCTTTCACTCTGTCTCCGTCTCGGTCTGTTTCTCTCTTTCTCTTTCTCTTTCACTCTATCTCTGTCTATATCTCTGTCTATGTTTCTGTCTTTCTCTTTCTCTTTTGCTATGTCTCTATGTTTCTCTACGTCTCTGTCTCTATCTCTGTTTCTGTCCATGTTTTTCTCTTTCCCTTTCCCTTTCACTCTGCATCTATGTTTCTCTCTTTCTCTTTCACTTTGTCTCTTTCTCCATCTCTGTCTATGCCTATGTTTCTCTCTTTCTCTTTCTCTTTCAATCTGTCTTTGTGTCTGTCTATGTCTTTCCCTTTCTCTTTCTCTTTCAATCTGTCTTTGTGTCTGTCTATGTCTTTCCCTTTCTCTTTCTCTTTCCTTTTCTATTTATCTTGCTCTTGCCTTGCTCTCTCTCTCTCTCTCTCTCTCTCTCTCTCTCTCTCTCTCTCTCTCTCTCTCTCTCTCTCTCTCTCGCTCGCTCGCTCTCTCTCTCTGTCTCTCTCTCTCTCTCTCTCTCTCTCTCTCTCTCTCTCTCTCTCTCTCTCTCTCTCTCTGTCTTTCTTTCTCTCTCTCTCTCTCTCTCTCTCTCTCTCTCTCTCTCTCTCTCTCTCTCGCTCTCTCTCTCTCTCTCTCTCTCTCTCTCTCTCTCTCTCTCTCTCTCTCTCGCTCTCTCTCTCTCGCTCGCTCGCTCGCTCTCTCTCTTTCTCTCTCTCTCTCTCTCTCACTCTCTCGCTCACTCGCTCGCTCTATCTCTCTCTGTCTTTCTTTCTTTCTCTTTCTCTCTCTCTCTCTCTCTCTCTCTCTCTCTCTCTCTCTCTCTCTCTCTCTCTCTCTCCATTTGATTTTTTCCTTTTCCTTTTTAGGGGGGGGGGGAGACTTATCTAAGAATGAATGTAAAAAAAAAAAGAAAGGAGAAAAGACGATAAATCAAATGTTTAGTACTTCAACCTAAAAGGAATTTCACGAAGTAGCTGAAAAATCCCAGATCGTAAGAATGGGTGTTACCAGTGGCAGCTGCAGTATACCACTTGCATGCATTATTACTATAGCGTCAATTTTGCCATTAGTTGCCATAGTAACTGATGCTGGGACTCAGATAAGCGGGTTTATCTGTCGAATGTTAAGAGATGTATCAAAGTCTAACTGGATTGGGGTGGGGGAAGAGGAAGGGGGAGGGGAGAAGAGGGGTAAGAGGAGAAGGGGAAAGGGAGAGGAGGGAGAAGGAGAAATGGAGGAGGAAGAGGAGAGGAGGGGGAGGAGGGAAAGGAAGGATAGATGCGACAGTGATTTTCTACTGATTTATTTGTCAAGTAATGTATTTGTTAGGTCTTTGGCATCTTATTTAGTCTGGCGACTTAAGGGTTGTTTATAACATTGTGTTGTAGTTTCAGTAGAAAACACGATTTTTTTAAAAATTAATAATTATTATAATTATATTCGGGGGCGTACTTCTTTTATACAATTGTTATTATCCTTTCTGTCCTCTTTTATCTTTCTTTACATACATTATATCTATTAAGTAAAACGATTTTATCAATATTAGTAAAAGGTATGGGATGTTACTAACCTTTTGCATCATTAATGAAGGTTGGAAGATTTTCACTTGCTGAAAATAAAACATGGCGTGAAAGAAGGAGGGGAAAGGGAAAGAGCGAATGTTAGAAGGGGAAAAAAACAAAGAGATAGAGATTTAAAAGAACACAGTGGATTTACAAGAGAGAAATACCCATTTCTCTGTCTATTTATCTATATATATTTATTAATCTCTGTATTGATCAAAATACTAAACACAGACACTCAGGCAAATAAACACACACTAACACACACACACATACAAACAGCACACACACAAACACACACACACACACACACACACACAAACACACACACAATCAAACACATGCATGCATGCACAAACAAACACACACTAATAAACAAATACAAACAAACAATCACACACATACACATTAACAAACAAACAAACAACCACACCTCTCACTTCACACAACAACGCTTACCCACACACCGAAACCACTCGGAAATGAATCAAGCGACGCGCGCACACACACCACGCTACTTACTTCGAAATTACACCACTAAAACCAGGGGACTTAAGACTCTATTTCACACACACACACAAAAATACCTTTCCAGTGTAATTTGTTAAGTAGCGCGAGAGTTATTTAATGCTCTCGCGAATATGAATGGGCTGAGGATGAACGCTTGAACACTTGAATACTTGAATACATGAACACCTGAACACATGAAGACTTAAATACATGGACACTTGAACACATGAACACTTGAACACATACTTGAACACGTGAGCACATTATCACTAGAACAATTGAACACTGAACACTTGAACACATGAACACTTGAAGACTTAAACATATGAACACTTGAGCAAATGAACACATGAACACCTGAACACACCCGCGCGAATTTCGGAAAATGATATTTCCTTGAAACAATAGCAGTCTCCTGTTTAAGAGGTCTAGACTCATATTCATTAATTACCCCTATAAGAAAGTTGGACTTAATTGGGCTTTATTCGAAGGGGAAAAGACAAGGGAAATTGGGCCGTCTACGTTTTAACTTCAGCATCTTTTGAATGGTTCATGCTATGCTCTGCATTGTCATTATATTATCATTACTGTTATTATTATTGCCGTTATTATTACTG
>NC_061830.1:2228818-2231318 GCF_019202785.1 Penaeus chinensis
CAATTGCCCCCCCCCCCCCCACTGCCTCTTTCACTCCCACTCTCCTCTCCCTCTTTTTCACTTTCCTTCTCTCGCCCCTTGTCCCTCTCCCTCTCTCTCACTTCCTTTCTCGTCTTGCTATCACCTTTAATTCCATTTTTTTTTTTTCCTTTTCTCTCTCTCTCCTTTCATCTCCTTTTCCCCGTCTACCCCTTTTCCCGCGCACACTTCCCCTTGTGAACTCTCTCTCTCATGCACGATTTTTTCATCGCTTGTACAAAAGGAAAGGGAAAGAAAGAAAGAGAGAAAAAAATGAAAATAAAAATGCTTCAGGTCCTGACGACAAGAGAAGTGTTCTTAAAGCGACTGATCGTCTCGTTTTATTGTTTTATTTGTTGAAGTATTTGTTTGTTGTCATTATCGTTATTACTGTTGACATTTTTGTATTTTCGTGAATATTATTCAGGGAAATAACGTGTTTGTATGTATATATATATATATATATATATATATATATATATATATATATATATATTACATATACGTTAATCTCGACATTGTCTTATTGATATCAGAAGAGAATCCACATTCTGGAGTGTTACAGGAAAGGAAGAGGAAGGAAAAAAAATAAATAAAAAGGAGGAGAAGAAGAAGAAGAAGAAGAATGAGAATGAGAAAAGGTAGTAGTAGTAGAAGAAGAAGAAAAAAAGAAGAAGAAGAAGAAGAAAAAAAAAGAAGAAAAAATATGTTCTTAAAAAGAAGTAGTAGTAGTAGTACAAGAAGAAGATGAAGAAGGAGGAGGAGGAGGAGGAGGAGGAGAGAAAGATTAGGAAAAAGAAAAAAAAAAACGCAGAAGTAGGAGAAGAAGAAAAATAAGATAAATCATTTTCTTAAAAACTCCTTAAGAAGAAGAAGAAGAGGAAAGAATAGAAGAAGCAGAGGAAGACAAAGAAGATCTTAAACCCTTTGACTTAAGAACAAAAAAAAAAAAAAAAAATCTCAAACAATATTTGTCTGTCATCTGAATAGCCCAAAAGCAAGTGAAAAAAGAAAGAGTTATTCATGGAAACCTTCTGGAGAGTGAAATGGTAATTATCTTAGCATAACTCACCGGCGGGTTTCATTGAGGCTTTCTTGAGATGCAGATGAGGCAAGGCGGAGGAACCAACTTTATCCTCCTTATTTCTATCTTCTCTCTCTTTCTCCTTTATCTTCATCTTCTCTCTCTTTCTTCTTTATTTCTATCTTTATTTCTCTCTCTTTCTCCTTCATCTTCATCTTCTCTCTCTTTCTCCTTCATCTTCATCTTCTCTCTCTTTCTCCTTCATCTTCATCTTCTCTCTCTTTCTCCTTTATTTCTTTCTTCTCTTTCTTTCTCCTTCATCTTCATCTCCTCTCTCTTTTCCCTCCATCTTTATCTTCTCTCTCTTTCTCCTTTATTTTCTCTCTATTTCTCCTTTATAAGGTAGAAGAGAGGAGAAGAGAGAAAAGAGCCCCTTGCCTCGCCTCAAGAAGAAAAAGAAGAACAAAGAGAGAGAAGATGAAGATAAGGGAGGAAGAGAGAAAAATAAAGATATAAATAAAGGAGAAAGAGAGAGAAGATGAAGATGAAGGAGAAAGAGAGAGAAGATGAAGATGAAGGAGAAAGAGAGAGAAATAAAGATAGAAATAAAGAAGAAAGAGAGAGAAGATGAAGATAAAGGAGAAAGAGAGAGAAGATAGAAATAAGGAGGATAAAGTTGGTTCCTCCGCCTTGCCTCATCTGCATCTCAAGAAAGCCTCAATGAAACCCGCCGGTGAGTTATGCTAAGATAATTACCATTTCACTCTCCAGAAGGTTTCCATGAATAACTCTTTCTTTTTTCACTTGCTTTTGGCCTATTCAGATGACAGATAAATACTGTTTGAGAATTTTTGGTTCTTAAGCTAACGGGATTTTAGCTTTTATGAGCAGGAATTTTAGTTTTTAAGTAGAGGATGTATATTTAATTCTTCTTCTTTTCTTCTTTTTCTTTTTCTTCTTCTTCTTCTTCTTCTTCTTCTTTTTCTTCTTCTTCTTCTTCTTCTTTTTCTTCTTCTTCTTCTTCTTCTTCTTCTTTTCCTATTCTTCTTCTACTTCTTTTTATTCTTCCTTTTCTACTCCTTCTTTTTTTCTTGTTCTATTTAATTTCCCCTCTCTCCTCTTCCTATTTCTCCTCCTTCTTTTCCTCTCCTTCCTCCTCCCCATTTCTTTTCTTTTTTTGTTTTCTCTTATTCTATCTTCTTTCTCCTGTTCGTCTTCCTCATTCTTCTCCTTCTTTTTCTTTCTTCCTTCTTCTTTTCTCCTCCTTCCTCTTTCTTCCTTCGTCTTCCTCCTTTTCCTCCTTCTTTTCCTCCTCATTTCCTCCCGATCCAACATTCCTTTTGAGGTGATTTGCATATAGATTTTTTGTTTAACTCTCACTCCCACGGTCTTCGACTTAAATGAAAATACGCTTTTTAAAAGGTTTCTGTGCCTTTTAGGTCTCTTAATTTAAAAATC
>NC_061830.1:2246318-2248818 GCF_019202785.1 Penaeus chinensis
CATACATGCACATACATGTACATACATGTACACATACACACACACACTCATATACATATACATATACGCACGCGCGCGCGAAACACTCACACACTTAAAGAAAGAAATAAAAGATTTCGGATGTGACCATAAGTAAACTGACAATAATATATGTTGCAAAACAAATTTTCGAAGCAGAAAAATAATTTTAAAATAGCATAAAATAAGCTTCACAAAGCGAACGAGAGAGAGAAAAAACGAATTGAGAGAGAGATAGAAGAATGAAAAAGAAAAAGAAAAAAAAAAGAGTGAGAGGAAAGAACGTGATAAAAAACGTGAACCTTAAACAAGAAAAAAGAAGAAGAACAAAAACAAAAACAAAAAAGAAACATATACAGTAACCAGACCGCCTATCGAGAGGATCCTTATCGCCCCCCCCCCCCCCCCCCCCCCCCCCAAACAAAAAGTCGCTCTTTATGTTTGTAGTAAAAACAAAGACGTGTCGTGAGCGTCCTTATACTTCACGGCCATTTTCACATCCGGGTCTTATTGGGGCGTTATTCTGCTCGATCCCCCCAAAAAATCATTCAGACTCGGGGTGAGGGGGTGAGGGGGGATAGGGGGGGTCAAGAGTAAGGGGGTGGGGGTTAAGGGTTGGGAGGGAGAGAGGGGGGGGGGTGTCTGGTGTATGTATTTGTAACAGACGTAACCATATGCAACCAACCTTGCCATAACCAAACTGCCAAAAAAAAAAAAAATAATAAATAAATAAAAAAAAAAATAGATAAAAGAAAAGAAAACTTGCAACATTGACTCCCCCCTCCCCCCTCCCCTCCCCCCCACTCGCCCCGTTGCACTCCCCTTCGAGCGAAAGGCCGTAGCTGTTCCGCCATAAGTGCGTTTGATGGCTTTCGATTGCGTCAATGAGGCGGATGGCGGACGCAGAATATCGTATATGGCTTGGGGTATCGGCGAGGTGCGGGTGGGGGTAGGGATAAGGGGGGGTGGGAAGGGGAATGAGTTATGGGGAAAGGAGGATGGGGTGGTGGATGGGAGCGGGGGTGGGGTATGGGAGATGAAGGGTGGAGAAAGGGGTGGGTGGGGAGTGGGTGGTGAGAAGAGGGATGGGGTTGGGGGAAGAGAGGGTGAAGCTGAAGAGGGGAGTGGGGATAGGTAGGGGTGAGAGGGAGAAAAGTAGGGAGGGGAAGGGGGTGGGAGAAGAGGGAGAAGAGTGGAGAATGGGTGGGGCCTAAAGTGGGAACGAGAATTGGGGAATGGGGAAGGAGGAAAGAAAGAAAGTTTGTCAGATCCATAGGGAAGATGGGGGAGGGAAGGGAAGGGGAGAAGGAATGAGGAAAAAAGGGTTAGGGGAGATACTGAAGGGAGGGGAGAGGGGAGATGGGGAGGGAAGGGGAAGAGGAAGGAGAGAGGTGAAGAGCGTTGATGATATTCGGAATTTCTCGAGACAGGAGAGGAGAAGATAATATTGTGAGATGGATCATGGACTCCCTGTTCCTTCATCTTTCATTTCCTGGTTTGTATTTATTCCTTTCTCGTCTTCTTTGAGGGATCATGGTGCCTTGTCAATCAGTATTTTCCTTTTTTTCTCGCGGTCTTTGTCTCTATCTGCTTTTCTTTTTTTCGTCTTTCTAATTCTGTCTGTTTGTAGATATATATGCACATATATAGACATAGTTATAATCGTATTTATGTAGGTGCGTGTGTGTAAAAGGCTATCTATCTAGCTAACGTCCATCTATCTATCCTCGTAACTATGTATAACCACAATTCACCAGCCAACCACAAACCACAAACACATTTCCTTACATCGTTAATAAACCTTTATATTCATCTTCATATATCCATACTGACATCGAACACTGACTTACAGCAGTATACGGGATTCAGAATGGTCACAAACAGGGGTACTGCGTCACACTGTTGCAGTTTAGTGGAAAAGAGAGTGATATACAGTGAGTCGCTGATGTATGGTGTCATTTGTTATGATGGGATGTGTTAGATATGTGTCTGGCGTGTGTTGTTGAATTATGTGGGGTTGTGTTTGGATAAAACGATTCGTATGTGTGCATGCGTGCGTGCGTGTGTGTGTGTGTGTGTGTGTGTGTGTGTGTGTGTGTGTGTACACACACACACAAACACACACACACATACACACACACATACACACACACACACACACACACACACACACACACACACACATATATATATATATATATATAAATATATATATATATGTGTGTGTGTGTGTGTGTGTGTGTGTGTGTGTGTGTGTGTGCGTGTGTGTGTGTGTGTGTGCGTGTGTGTGTGTGTGTGTGTGTGTGTGTGTGTGTGTGTGTGTGTGTGTGTGCATTTACGTACGAATTAGCAAAAAATAACGAAATCAGATAAGAATATCATACTTTTTTTAATGGCCCATCGCATTGCATCCAGTAAATCATGATAGTCAAATCGTAATCAAATTCTGTAAGGGATTTACTGATGTTCGGTCCTCGGTGCA
>NC_061830.1:2263818-2266318 GCF_019202785.1 Penaeus chinensis
TTCTCTTTTTTTCTTTTTTTCCTTCCCCTCCTTCTCTTCTTTCTTCTTTTTTCCCTTCCCTCTTCTCTTCTTTCTTTTTTCCTTCGTCCCTCTTCTTTTCTTTCTTCTTTTTCCTTCCTCCCCTCTTCTTTTCTTTCTTCTTTTTTCCTTCCCCTTCTTCTTTTTTCTTTTTTCTTCCTTTTTCTTATTCCTCCCTCTTCTTTTCTTTCTTCTTTTTCCTTCCTCCCTCTTCTTTTCTTTCTTCTTTTTCCTTCCTCCCTCTTCTTTTCTTTCTTCTTTTTCCTTCCTCCTCCTTCTTCTCTTCTTTCTCCTTTTTTCCTTCCCCCTTCTCTTCTTTCTTTTTTCCTTCGTCCCTCTTCTTTTCTTTCTTCTTTTTTCCTTCCCCCTTCTCTTCTTTCTTTTTTCCTTCCTCCCTCTTCTTTTCTTTCTTCGTTTTCCTTCCTCCTCCTTCTTCGCTTCTTCTTCTTTTTTTCTTCCCCCTTCTCTTCTTTCTTTTTTCCTTCGTCCCTCTTCTTTTCTTTCTTCTTTTTCCTTCCTCCTCCTTCTTCTCTTATTCTTTCTTTTTTTCTTCCCCCTTCTTCTCTTCTTTCTTTTTTCAATTCCTCCTCCTTCTCTTATTCTTGTTTTACTTCCTCCTCCTTCTTTTCTTCTTTCTCTTTTTGCTCCTCGTTTGAATTTTCCTTGTATTCTTCTTTCTCTCTTTTCTTGTTCTACTTCTTCCTGTCCCTCTTCCGCTTCTTCTGCTACTTCATTTTTTGTTCTTTCTTATTTTTCTTCTATTTTTTCTTCCTCCTCTTATTCTTCTTGTTTTTTCCTTCAGTTATTATCATCCTTATTATTTGTTATTATTATCATTATTATCAATAATATATTATCATTATTATCATTATCATTATTATTATTGTTTTATTGTTATTATTATTATTGCTATTATCCTCATATTGATTATCCTTAACATTATTTTTATCATTATTATTATTATTGTTGTTGTTGTTGTTGTTGTTATTATTATTATCATCATTGTTTTTATTGTTATTAATATAATTGATATTATCATCAAGACTATATCTTCCTAATTATTATCAACTTTCTTATCTTTTTCCTCTTTTCCTTTTCTTTCCTCCTCTTTCCATCTACTGTACTTCCTCACCCTCCTTCTCCTCCTTCAATTCTCCTTCCTTTTTTCACCTCCATCACTTCTTCCTCCTTCTCCTGTCTTCTCCTCTTCTTCCTTCTCGTCCTCTTCTGTACATTCTTCTTCCTCTTCCTCCCCCTTCCATTTTCCTCAATTGTCCACATTCCTCCCCTCCCATCTCTCCCTCCTCCTCCTCCTCCTCCTTCTCCTCCCCTTCCCATGTCCTCCTTCCATCCATCTCCTCTAATTCCCCTTTCCTCCTCCACTAACTCTCCATCCTCCTCCTTTCTCCTCCTCCTCCACCAAATCGTATCCTTCCTCCTCCTCGCCTCCTTCTCCTCCCCTTTCCATCTCTTTCTTCCATCCCTCTTCTCCAATTCTCCTTCCTCCTCCTCCTCCTCCTATTCTCATCCTCCATCTTCTCCACCAATTGTCCTTCCTCCTCCTCCTCCTCCTATTCTCCATCCTCCATCTTCACCAATTCTCCATCCTCCTCCTCCGCCAATTCTTACCCCCCCCCCCCCCCCCCGCCCTCTTCCTCCCCAGCAGAAGCGAATCACCCACCGCACAAGCACCGTGGAGTAGCACTGTGTTGACCCCCAGCAGTAAATCTTGCCATGCGTTGATTGTTGTCTGGCCAACGAGGGGAAATTGGTCGAATATCTTGTACCAAAGGAAGAGGGATCATTAGTCAGCGTGAAGGGCAGTTCAACTTTAACGAGCTTCTGGTCTTTTTTTTCTCCCTTTCTCTCTCATTCTCTCTCCTTGTCGCGTTTCTTCTTCTTCTTCTTCTTTTTGTTTTTGTTGTTGTTCTCTCTCTCTCTCTCTCTCTCTCTCTCTCTCTCTCTCTCTCTCTCTCTCTCTCTCTCTCTCTCTCTCTCTCTCTGTCTGTCTGTCTCGTCTTTTCTTTTTCTTTTTTTCTTTTTGTTGTTTTGTTTAAATTCTTTTTTTTTTTTTTTTTCTTTTTTTTCTTTCCATGTGTTTTCCTATTTTCATCTTCTTTTATCTCATATTTTTATTTTTCCTCTATGTTATCATTTTGCCTTCTGCTTTATCATCATCATTATCTTATCATCATCATTATCGTTATTATCTATTGTTATAGTTTGTTTATTCACATATTATTTTTCTTCTTCCTCATCTTCCTATTGCAGATTCAGATACGCCCACACTCAGAGGAAAGAAATGGATAGATAGACATTAGATATTAGGTAGACTCAATACCAGTTTCTTGTCTTATATGACAGACAGGTAATGATTCACAAATTGAGCAGAATGATAGACATACACTTAAGATACATACTCCACACGTTTACACAGACACTTGTACACGCAGATGCACACATACTTACACACACTTACACA
>NC_061830.1:2283818-2286318 GCF_019202785.1 Penaeus chinensis
ATTATTGTTTGTTATTATTATTGTTGTTGTTGTTATTATTATTACTATTATTATCATAATTATTATCATTATCATTATTATTGTTATCATTATAATTACTAGTATTATTATTATCATCATCATCATCATTATCATTATTATCATTATTATTATTATTATCATTATCATTATATTTGTGATGCATTCCTGTTGGAAGTGCTCAAGGTTATAACTAAATGTACGTCAATCTGAGTTGGTGGTGACTCTGCATTGCAGAATGATGAACGGCGTGTGTCTCAATTACCTTTTAAATCACTGCGGATTTTTATTGCACTATATTGCAAAGTTCCAAATATCATTCGGTCTATCAGGTGTAGGTTTGATTACAAATTGCAAATTGGAAATAGACATTAATTCATTGCAAGCTGAACATTGCAACGGGGAAGTTTGTTTCCCTGTAATGTGCAATGTCGACCTGTCCATGATTAATATTCATGATTAAGAACTTTCGAGGTTGTGAATTTATGATAATAGATAAAAACTTGATATACATTTGATATGATACACTTTAACAGAGGGAACAATACGTAAATACAACACACGATATAAATATGCAATATGCAATAGAGATGAAATTTGCAGTACTGACGCGTAATATACGGTATAAAACTACAGTATGCAAAGTAATCCAAGAAAATAATAAAATAATTGATTTCTATGTATCTAATTCTATCTGTTGCAAAGTAATATGACAATGACAAGTAATTTAGTCAAGTGAAAATGCATTTGTTGCATAAAAATAACATTCACCATTATCAGTTAAAGGTCTTATTGTCAAGTAATCTATAATAAAACGGACAAAAAAATATGATACAAACCAAAACATTACACTGTGAAAATATCTATAAAAAATAAACAAAGGTATAGTGTAATTAAAAATTAATCTGACGATTTCTATTAATTGTTTTAAGAAATAACTATTTAACATCAATTCACGTGAAAAACACATTAGCTTGTCCTAGGTTACTCTTGTTCAAGTATTTGCTGTTGGTTTATAGTTAAACGTTTGTTGCTATTATCATGTTGCTTGTGCAATGTGTGTTGTCAGGGTTCGTTTTAAGGAATCAGAGCGGTCAGGTCAACGGAAACACACCAGAGGAAAACATACATAAGGTTTAATGCTAAAGGGCACTAATTACACTACAAACACAGGATATGTACAAACAGACAGGAGAAGGATCCAGCGGAGCAGGCGAGGTCACATGGCGGAAAGAAGCACACACGTCAAAGTCACGGGACAACTGCTGAATTTTTGACCGGTGCTCCTTTTAGGTGCCCCGCCGATGTTTAGGCCGATACCCTCGTTCCCCAACACGGCGAACGAGCCAATCGCGAGAGGCCTAAGCCCGCCGCCCAGAGTGAGGTAAACACCGCCGACGGTCCAGAGCAATCTCGCAGTTGTGACATGTGTTATTTTGTTACTTGCTTGACTATATCAATATTTTCTCTTATTATAACAATTGATTCTTAATATAAGCTTGTTTGATATTATTTTGCTTGATTTTGCATATTTCTTTCAATGCTTTTTGTTAATTGATATTATGTTATGATTTTTTTCTAGCATATTTTTTTCTGATTCAAGATTTATAAGTAAGTTTAAGTATTCATATATAAGATTGCGTCGTTTAGAAATCCTTTGATTAAACCTTTGCTTCGTACACACACACACACACACACACACACACATATATATATATATATATATATATATATATATATATATAGATATATATATAAAGATGTATATTTGTATATATATATATATATATATATATATATATATATACACATGTGTATATATATATATATATATATATATATATATATGTGTGTGTGTGTGTGTGTGACTGCCGCGATGGTCCAGTGGTTAGAGCACTGGACTCCAACCCTCGTGGTCCCGAGTTCTATTCCCCGTCGCGGCAGTCGTAAAAATGCCTGCGCTCTGACTGCTAACTCGAGCCCGAGAAAACGACATATCGCCTTGAGAAGTCAGACGCAGGTGTCGTAGGGGAAGTCACCGCCGTGGCACAAGTGTTAGCGGTTGATTAGGAAGGGCATCCAAGCAAACAAAGGGTGGCATTGCCATATAACCTCTCAATAGTGAACTGAGAGAGGCCTATGTCCTGCAGTGGAATGAATGGCTGTTGAAAAAGAAAGTGTGTATATATATGTATATATGTATATGTATATATATATATATATATATATATTTATATATATATATATATATATATATATATTTACCAAAATAAATTTATACGTTGATTCGCACGGAAGAATGATAACCAAAAACACGCGTACTATAAAACCGATGAAAGATCTTGTAAAGGCATAAAAAAATCAAGATAAATATTCTATAATTAAGAGTAATTATAGAAGTAAATCTTCCGAATGTCACCCCCCCCCCCCTCGAAAGAAAAAAAAAACGCAATATCAAAAGACACCCATTATGAAGGTAGTT
>NC_061830.1:2308746-2311246 GCF_019202785.1 Penaeus chinensis
CCTCTCCCTCCCTCTCCCTCTCCCTCCCTCACCCTCTCCCTCCCTCACCCTCTCCCTCCCTCTCCCTCCCTCACCCTCTCCCTCCCTCACCCTCTCCCTCCCTCTCCCTCCCTCACCATCTCCCTCCCTCACTCTCTCCCTCCCTCACCCTCTCCCTCCCTCTCCCTCCCTCACCCTCTCCCTCCCTCACCCTCTCCCTCCCTCACCCTCTCCCTCCCTCTCCCTCCCTCACCCTCTCCCTCCCTCACCCTCTCCCTCCCTCACCCTCTCCCTCCCTTACCCTCTCCCTCCCTCACCCTCTCCCTCCCTCTCCCTCTCCCTCCCTCACCCGCTCCCTCCCTTACCCTCTCCCTCCCTTACCCTCTCCCTCCCTCACCCTCTCTTACCCTCTCCCTCCCTCACCCTCTCCCTCCCTGTCCCTCCCTTACCCTGTCCCTCCCTCACCCTCTCCCTCCCTGTCCCTCCCTCACCCTCTCCCTCCCTCACCCTCTCCCTCCCTCTCCCTCTCCCTCCCTCACCCTCTCCCTCCCTCCCCCTCTCCCTCCCTCATCCTCTCCCTCCCTCTCCCTCCCTCACCCTCTCCCTCCCTCACCCTCTCCCTCCCTCACCCTCTCCCTCCCTGTCCCGCATCAAACCCCGGGCTTCAAATATATTCCCCTTAACCCTCGGCTGGGTGACAGGACGAGCGTCGCTAGAGGAGTGACCCGAAGCGTGGATTGAATTCTAAAATATATGACCCAGGACCTACCCCCCCCCTCTCCCCCAATGAAGACTCACCCCCCACCCGACCTACCAGGACCCACCAAGACGCGCCAGGACGAACCTCTCCACAGACAGACGAGGCATTTGCACGTGTCTCGTCTCGATATTTGTCTGTCTGTCTCGATTTTTTTTTTTTTTTTTTTTTTTTTTTTATCTCGATTCGACTCTTCTTTTCTATTTCTATTTTCTATTTTCTTTTCTATTTGTTTCATATTCTGCATGTCGCTTTTGTCTCTGTTCTTATCTGTTCTCTCTCTCTCTCTCTCTCTCTCTCTCTCTCTCTCTCTCTCTCTCTCTCTCTAATTCTGTGCAAACGTAGTTGTGTAATAACAATGCTAATAAAAGTAGTACTTATTGTATTTATGACAACGGTAAACATCAATAACAACAGATATAACATGACACTAACATGACAAATAGTATGTAAATATTGACATGAATATGAATATATGAATATATATACATATATATATATATATATATATATATATATATATATATATATATATATATATATATTTATGTATATATATATTTATTTATATATATATATATATATATATATATATATATATATATATGTATGTATATAATATTATATATATATATATATATATATATATATATATATATATATATATATATATATATATATATATATATATATGTATATATATAATATTATATATATATATATATATATATATATATATATATATATATATATATATATATATATATATGTATATATATAATTATATATATATGTTATATATATAATATTATATATATATATATATATATATATATATATATATATATGTAAAACACTACTCATACATACATAGCATACAAATGTATTTATATCTATATGCAAATCCGATAAATTCACAAAAATAAAAACGTATCATGGATTACATGTTAACCGAACAGATTATGATAGAATATTACGCAAACACAATCCAAAAGCCGGTCGTGTAATCGCTCACAAGCCAAGGAATAAAGTTGCACTGGTTCGGATATTAATTTAATGGAAGGAATAAAGTTAAACTGTGTTACACTTTGCGGTCCTGTTTCCTTTTGCTATATTTCCCTTTGTTTTGTTTCTCTTTTTTCCCCTCCCATTTCCCCTTTCACTGCTCTATACCTATGTCTCTGAATCTACTACTATATCTGTCTCTTTTTATTTTTATTTCTCTCGTTCCCTTTCTCTTTACATTTTTTATCTTTATTTATCAATCTATCCATCTCTCTCTCTCTCTCTCTCTCTCTCTCTCTCTCTCTCTCTCTCTCTTTCTCTCCTCTCTCTCTCTCTCTCTCTCTCTCTCTCTCTCTCTCTCTCTCTCTCTCTCTCTCTCTCTCTCTCTCTCTCTCTCTCTCTGTAATATTATCATTAGTCATCGTTCTAATAATAACTAATAATGACTGAAGTTACATTAACGATAATAGGATTAATCAAAATAATGTCAGTAAGCTTATGAATAAAGTCATAAACAAAGTCTCAACAGTTATAGCAATAACGATTATAATACTCTGAATAATCGTCAGTATGATTTGCAATGGTAAGCGTAATGCAATACTACTAACACTACTACTACTACTAATACTACTACTAATAATAATAATGATAACAATAATGATAGTAATAATGATAACAATAATAATAATAATCACAATAATAGTAATAAGGATACCACAGACAGTACTCAGAACGGGAAGACAGATACAAGAACCACCG
>NC_061830.1:2348746-2351246 GCF_019202785.1 Penaeus chinensis
GAGTTGGTTAGTATATGTCACCATGCATTTTTTGTTATAATTTGTAATTGTTATTATTATCAATGCATTATTATAATTTTTCGTTATTATTATAATGATAGTTATTATTACTGTTATTATTGTTATAGTTATTATTACTGTTATTATTGTCATTATAATTATTATTATTATTATTATTATTATTATTATTATTACTATTGTTATCTTATTATCATTATTATTATTATTATTATTATCATTATTATTATTATCATTATTATTATTGTTATTATTTTTATTATCATCATCATTATTACTATTATAATCATTATTATCATTATTATTATTATTATTGTCATTACTTTCATTATTATAATTATTATCATGATTAGTATTATTGTTATTATCATTATTATTATTGTTATTATTATTATCATTATTATTATCATAACTATCATTATTATTATTATTATTGTTATTATTATTATTATTATTATTATTATTATTATTATCATAACTATCATTATTATTATTATTATTATTATTATTATTATTATCATAACTATCATTATTATTATTATTATTATTATCGTTATTATTATTATTATAATTATCGTTATTATTGTTATTATTATTATTTTTTATTTATTTATTATTACAATTATTATTATCATCATCATCTTTGTTATCAATAATACATACATACATACACTCATACACTACCTACCTATCCAACTTACCTACCAAGCCTCAGTCAGCTACTCACTAGCTAGCCATCCCTAAGACAAAATAAACTTCTCCTGCCCATGCGATATTCTTTTGAAACATTTACTGCTACAACATATCTCCGCACACACACCGAGAGAGGGGTGAAATGAAGCACTCTCAGAAGTTGTTTCTCTAAAAGCCTAAACTGTAGTTAGTTTCCACATCAACTTCCAACTCTCTGGAGAAGTTAGAAATTGAGAATGTGAACCAAAGTTGAAATGTCTTGACCATGTAGATTAGCGGTTAGTGTAGCTAGGTGTGGTTAGTCGGTTTGTTAGTAATGATAGGTGTGGTTAGTTAGTTTGTTAGTAATGGTAGGTGTGGTTAGTTGGTTTGTTAGTAATGGTAGGTGTGGTTAGTCGCTTTGTTAGTAATATTAATGTTTTGTTTTGTCAGTGTTGATTGTTAGTGAATACAGTCAGTTTGTTTGACAAAGTAGTTAACTTGTTAGTCAGGTGTCAGAAAGAGATATAAAGGAAGAGAGAAACAAAGATATAAATAAATAAAGAAAGGTAGATTAAAACAAACAAGACAAGAGAAAGAAAGAACAAAAAAAAAGTGACATTAAACGCAAGAACTGACATAGAGAAAGGAAGAGAGAGAGCTGAATGAGGGAAGAAAAAAAAGTTCCCACTCAAGTGCTCATGCCTCCTCCTCCTCCCGCTGAGCCTTCATCTCCCCTCATCTTGCCTTATGCGCAGCCTTAAAGCAACAAGGACCACAGGCTGTGCGAGGAGGGGAAGGGATGGAGAGAGAGGGAGGAAGAGGGGGAGGAGGAAGGGAGGTAGAGAGGGGGGGAGGAAGGGAGGAGGGCGGGGGAGGAAGGGAGGAAGAGAGGGTGGGAGGAAGGGAGGAAGAGAGGGAGGGAGGAAGGGAGGTAGAGAGAATGGGAGGGAGGAAGAGAAGGAGGAGGGAGAGAGGGAGGGAGGGAGGGAGGTCAGGAGAGAGGGAGGGAGGGAGGAAGAGAGGGGGGGGAGGAAGGGAGGAAGAGAGGGTGGGAGGGAGAGAGGTAGTGAAGGAGAGAAAGAGAGAGTGAGGGAGGAGGAAGGGAAAGAAAGAGAGAGAAGGAGAAAGAGAAAATGTAACAGGGGATTCGGACCGAGAGAAGAAGAGAGAGAAGGAGAGAAAGATGAACAGACAGACGAACAGCGAGAGGGGAAAGGAACAAAAAAAGAAAAGGGGAAGGGAGAAAGAATGAAGGAGATTCCAACCTGGCCTTACTTCATTTTGTAAGATAAGGATCTAATATTCTCCTCCGCACATTTTAAAGCCAAGTCTTACCTGCTTGTTTAAGGAGCGTATGTGTGCGTGTGTGTACACTGTATAGATGCATACATGAGTGCGTGTATGTATGTGTGGGTATGTGTGTATCTGTACATGCGTGTGTGTTGGTGTCTAGGTGTGTGTGTGTGTGTGTGTGAGTGTGTGTCTTTGTGTGTGTGTGTGTGTGTGTGTGTGTGTGTGTGTTTGTATCTAGGTGTGTGTGTGTGTGTGTGTGTGTGTGTGTCTATGTGTATACTAGAGAAAAGGCCTCCCTATGACGTCACAAAATTAAAAATACAATGCATGACGACATTCCTGATAATTACCTTTTGTGACGTCACGAGAGCCAAAACATCTTCTCGGTGACGTCATAAGTGCCTTCACAAGCGGAGATTTTCTTTTCCTCATGAAAATTAGCGATTCCGCACCGCCCCGCTGGTAACATATTGCGCTTTATACTCTTGCTGTTGGACGGTGTAAACATGTCACA